>NW_026129514.1:0-35000 GCF_022985175.1 Labeo rohita | reverse complement strand
TTAATCAAATAAATGCAGCCTTGATGAGCATAAGAGACTTCTTTAAAGACTATTACAAGTCTTACTGACCCCAAACTTTTGAAAGGTAGTGTATATATATATATATATATATATATATATATATATATATATATATGGTTTACAAAATTATATAGTTTTCTTGATACTGATTTAACTTGATTAGTAACAGCTAGGGATGTGACGAGATCAGATGTGTCTCGCAAGATCCAACTGGTCTCATGACGATATCCCCATAAAACATTTTGCTGTGGGTGTAATAATGGTAATTTTAGATGACTTTTTGGATGTATTTAATTATAAAACCCTTTATAATCCATAATAACATTTATTAACAATTATATCATATTTTCAACAGTCACTTTTATAATTATTAAAGATTAAAGATTTTTAGTTGTTGGATGTAATGGTGAGTTTTCCTTGTGTTTTTTTTTTTTTGTTGTTGTTTTTTTTTTTTTTTTTGTTTTGTTTTGTTTTGTTTTTGTTTTGTTTTTTTCGTTTTCGTTTTTTCCTTTGTTTTAAAGTGTTAATCATATTGTTTATATAGTTACTTTAATAAACACCCTGCATCTAGATACAAGAGTGGAGTCAATCTGGAATCAATACAGATTTATCTAATCTGATATAATATCATCTGAATTAATTTGTGCCAATGAGACCACAACTTGTGTCGTGTAGTCTGATCCAGGCGATACAGGCGGTCGCCTAGGGCCCCGCCTTAAGGGGAGGGCTATGCGGCCGCGAGGTTGTCGTTTGGATTTTTAGGTGTGTTCGACTTGAAGCGGCGCTGTGCAGAAAGATCCGTTTTTAAAATCAAAGAACGGCAAGAGCTATAGAGTGCAGAAAGCTCTGCATGCTTTCAAATCACTCTTGCGGTACTTTAATGTCATACACCGGTCGGTGTTCGCAGCGCAACTTCAAGCCGCACGCACCTTCTGACTAAGCTAGGGTGAAGCACAAGGGCGGTTCAGTGCGGCATATGTGTCGAACGTATGAGAGAAAAAAAAAATCAGTCTGTGCATTCTAATTTACCTAAGTAGAATGCGTGCATGGATTTTGCATGGGTTTGAGTTTGTTCACAAACCTGTTGTTTATTGAGAACATTTTAATGGCATGTTTTTGATTGATTCATTTACAATCGGTCCAGGTTTCGAAACACCTTCCGTTTGTGATCTGACGTATTTTCACATCACAGAATGAGGCAAAATCATTATTTTACGTCTTCTATGTAGTGATATAGACTGTTAACTGCCATTGCATTGCATCTAAAAATACCCGATATGGCTCGAAGAACAGATATATTATTCAGTCGCAATCGTACAGATGTCTCCATGTTTCATGGGTTAAAACGTCTCTATAGTTTTATTCAGCTACACGATAGCGTATACCTTTGTCCATTTTCGTGATTTCCTGCATGAACGAAACATTATATTACATATATTAACACGTTATTTTGGGTAAAAATAGGAACAATAATACTTTTGTAAGTTTTTACTCCAGTGTAGAGGAGTGTAGAGGAGAAGCTTTTCTGACAAAACAATTTTTTTTTTTTTTTTTTTTTTTTTTGTTGTTTGTCAAAGATTATTAATCATAATTTATTTTATAATAAATTCTTATACCTTTCTAAACATTTATAGTTAGGCCCCCTGCATGTTAACAGGCCATGCTGCAGTTTTCTGTAAAATATATTGATAATCATTAACAATAATTATTGTTTGGTTTAGTGTTTTTACTTAGTAATAACAATAATCAGAATTAGTCATATTGATCAAAACAACATTTTGGCCAAATTGTGCAGCCCTAAAAACAGGCACAACAAACTCAGTGTTCTTTAGAATTTTTGGTAAATAAAGTCTGAAAACCTTTCAGTTCAGATTTTGTTGTTATGGTTTAGATTTTGAAAAATATTGCCTCTCAGAATGTTTCATTTCAGTCTCCCGAAATGAAGTTTTGTTACACATTAATGCTATTTTTAAATTATTTGAAATGAAAGAATGATAGAGAGATTAAAGAGAAGTTGTGGTAGAAATGGAATCCAAACAATATCTTTCCGGTGCTGGAAAAAAAAGATGTTTTTCTCTATACACAATATTTATTGCTGTAGTACTAGTTTTATACATACAGTGATGCACATGATCACAGACACCACGCTGATTGCGCCATACACCTGTGGCCAATCAGCAGCCCTATAAAAGCCCCGGACTTTCTCGCGTTAATCACCGTGTATTGTGGAGCGTTAATGTGGAGTATTGTATCAGTTGCGTTTAGCGCTCACCTAGTGCTAGCATTGTTTCCTTGTTTTCTAAGTTTCCTGAGTTCGTAGTTTCCTAGTTCCCGTGTTCCTGAGTTCCTAGTTTCCTTAGTTTAGTATTCTCGCCTGGCCATCTAGTTTCGTCTTTCTCGCCGCCTGCCTTTCTGGACTCTCGCTGGTTTAAGGATTATTCTTCTGTTTCACGTTATGGATTATGTTCGCCATTGATTGACCCACGCCTGCTTCACGGACTCTGTCTACGTCTTGTCTGCGTTATACCTGTTTGTTATTGTTCTGACCCTGCCTGTCTGACCATGTCTTTGCCTCATCCATTAAATAAAAGCGTGCATATGGATCCCCTCGCCTCTCGTCTCCCTCTCCACGTTACACACGCATTGACCGTGAGACACAAGCATTTCAGCCAGTTCACAAGCACTCACGCCATACCTTGTAGGGGAGCGCGGGGCACAATCTAACACTTTTTGAATTTCTTAGTTTGTGTAAATCCACGTGGGGTTCAGAGTATAATTTATCCACATTAATTTCACACTTGTCTTTTACAAATATGTCGCGTTGTTTCATAATTACAGTGTGTACGTTTTTCGTTATTTACCTTTAAAAGAAAGGAAGTGAAAAGTGACAACATGCCCTGTATGTGTGGTACATTGTAACATGTGAGGGGCACGTCGTAGCATGACAGCTTAAAATGTTATACGAATAAAAAAAGAATAAAAATAAAAAATTAAACTAAAATATTTTGTCAATAAAATAAAATGATTACCTTAATATAAATAAAATATTTTACTCATATAAAACAATGGCGTTTTTTTAAGAATTAAAAAAAAAAAAAAAAAAAAAAAAAACATTTTTGAAGTTTGCAGTGAACACATCGCAACCATGCGAGGGACGGCCCTGATCGCAAAACACAGCTATGCAGTATAGTTTAAAACAACATGCACAAATAGATGAAACACATACAGACATTCAAAAAAAAAAAAAAAAAAAAAAAAAAAAACACTCCCCTCCCTCCAAACACAGCTCTCATAGAACAGGAGACACATAAACGGGCCAAAAATGCTTTACATTTCTTGAAATAATAATTTCTTAACATTAAACATCGATTGTGGTTTCTTTTTAAAATCTATAAAAGTAAATAGTGAAAATTGCATGGCTAATGCCATAGAATAGCATAGTTTAATAATAGCGGGGCAAATTGTAACACAGTGTTACAACTTTCCCCATCAGCATGACTGGAATATAAAAGTGGTTCGTGTCTTTTGCTGCCTAAACTGATAAACAACAGATTGGTGATTAAAATAATAGCAGATTTGGCTCATTTTAAATGAATACTAAAAACTGAGAAGAAAAAAATTACTTCAGCCAGAAATTTACTTTTACTATGGTAAAATAAATATACAGCGATATCATCAAAAGACTTTTGAATTTTGGCGCATTTTTTTTTTTTTTTTCTGTATAGTGCTGCCATGGCAACTAGTAAATACCGTAAATTTGGTTATGCTAGCGTGTGTGGAAATATTTAAACCACGTGTGTTACAATAACCACACATTAGTTTGTGCCCCGCGCACCCCTATTCCTCACGCTGAGAAGTAAGGGACAACTTGTCCTGCTATATAATATTAGTGGACAAGGTGCAGGCTTGCAGGGGGAGTTCATAGCCATCTTGACAGTTAAATACCACCTACCAGCAAATATCAGAAATTAGAAATTATTACGGAGCGCACGTTATTTACTATAAACTAACAAAATAAATGCAGTAGGTAATTACTTCCTCTGTTTTTTATGTTTTATTCCAGGACTAAGTCAATTGCCTGTGATCAAAGGTACAATAAATGTATCAACTTTGTTGGGAAGGTCATTTTGAAAATGTAATAGGTTACAGATTACAAGTTACCCTATTTAAAATGTAATAAGTAGTGTCAATTGCTTCAAAAGTAATGTAACTGATTACATTTGATTACTTTTCTAAATTTCTGACTAATGTTTCCAACTGTTAATCCCTTTGAAACTTTTAATGCAGGCAGGGTTAACCTTACAGTATAGCACTCAACACTAATTACTGTCAGACTTACAAAATCCTTCATCACTTGAATTAAGATTACAATCATTTAATTTTAAAGTACAGTTTAATAGCTGCAATACAAAATGTCATTCATAAGATGAAATATGTACTCTCTCTCACACACAGATATGCTCAGGGCAAGTTCTGCAATCCTACTGTATAGGCGTACAGTATGTACAATAAGCACTGCTGTTCACTGGCTCATTTGGGGCCAAATTTCTTTTTAATTTGACTTTAATCAAACTTACCTGTTGTTTTAGTTTCTATTTTGTACTGGTCAGTTATGAACAATAGATAAAATTCAACTTCTAGCAAAAACTGGAGAGAATTGCGTGGGGCTGAGGGGCCACTGTTGCAGATTTTTGAGTGGCTCCTCTCCTAACTGATATAATCTCACTCCAAACTTTTTCTAAAACTTGAGAGCCTTGTAATACATTTTTGTCTAATTTCGGTATTTAAATTTATGTACGTGATTAGGCTAATATACTATTTTGCGATGAGGCAAGTGACATTAACAAATCTGTTTTCATCATACAGGATTAATAAAATGAGTGCACATATTGTGAATACATTTAATAAACTCAGTTATAATTATCCTGGTAGCCTTCAGTAAAATCACTTGTCTAAAATGATTAACCATGAATATCCGCTGACCTAATATTTACATTCTTCACTTACAGAGGGCAACAATGAAAAGACTGTATCAGTCAAAGCTCAGCTTTGGGAAGGAAATAGATACAGGAAAGAGAAGACGACTGCTATAAAGAGACAAAGAGAATGAGAGATGATGAGATGAGAGAAGAAGTGCAGGTAGGCCTATGGGATTAGATTACATGGGATAGATGATTACAATCATGGTATTTCTAATTAGCACAGAGATTCATGATCTTTGTTAATTGCAGTGGAAACTGTAGGTTCAATTTAACAATACCACAAACACTGAAGAGTTCAGATGTGAAACCAGCTAAAAGTCATCTCGGTCAAAAATAAGATAATGATACTGAGTGTCACAAACTATATCTGTGTGTATCATTCATTGCAACGTTTAATCTGATTCTCATGTTTAAGAATCTGTTATCTTGAAAAATAATTTATGCTACTACTGCCCACTGACTTGGCTTTAAGCCTATATTGTTATCCAATTTATGAGCCTTAAAACATTTTAAAATGCACACGTCAAGAAAATCAGAATTTTATCAGGGGAGCATTCCCCCGAACCCCACCAACCAACCTCCATTATAGGACCATGGTATTTATAAAAACCTGCGTACAGCCCTGCTTTCCACTGATATAAGGAATCCAAGTGTTCACGCGGCACCTCCTACGTGCACACAACATATCAGTTTTAGCATTGCTAACTTGACATTGCAGCCTCTTCATTATCAAACTAAATGAGACAACTAAACGAAAGGTATTTGGTGACTCAATATAACTTGCCTGTTGTACAATACCTAGGTTTTGCCGGTCAGCATGAGCATTGCCATGCCGTGGTGTTGTTCCAACCACATTTTTTGCTTATGTGAAGGATGGTTTTAGTAGATATTCAGATGCGATAAAAGTACAAACCTTCTCTACATAATAAATAATAGTTTTACAACCAAATGTTACACCGCGTCTAACTAAGGTATGTGAGCCCAGTCATTCCCAGCGTGGTTTAGTTTAATACTTTGTTCCATTTTGATCAAAACAACAGTATCTTAATTGGATGTGTGCTCATAGTGAGTTTATGAGGACAATGGTATTCAACTCACCCATCACAGTAAGAGAAACAGCAGAGCTTAATTGTGATGATTTTGGTCTTTTATCTCTCTGTCCTTTGCTCCAGTACTGATCCTGATTAGGTGTAATTACTCCTCTGATAGTGAGAGTGTTTCCATTTACAGTGTAATACTCAGACACTTCAGTGCGGCCTTTATACCACTCATATCTCCAGTCACTGTGAGACTTAATCACACACGTCAGAATGACTGTCTCTCCAATGAATACAGAGTTTGGTGTTACAGTCAGTGTAGATAAAAAAACATGAAGTGACTCAAACAGCTCGTTCAGAGGAATGAATTACTTAAATTACGTAAATGTGTTACAAAACTATACAGTTTGTATGGAGAACAACAGCCAAGGTCAGGATATTCAAATGTTACATTTTGGTTTGTTTTTCCACCAAACCCCACAGTATATCACCAGAACACTTGGCGTACATGAGTATATGACACATGCTGCATGAGAGCATTTCTGTGATAGGTGAGTAAGGTGAGTAAATAATGAGTTCATTTTTATTTTTGGTTGAACTATACCTTTAATGTCACAATTTACATGACATTAAAAACGAGACCCAAGATTTGAGAGTGCACTGCAGAATGACCAAAGTGACCGCCATAGGAAATTAATGAGAAATTGGCAAAAATATGAAAAATAAGAGATTATTTTGTGTGCATGATCTACAAATCTCACATGATGCAGGGAAAAAAAAGAAAAAAAACATACAGCAGTGAAGGATTAACACTTTGAAACTCTGAGAGTGTGAAATAGACACACAAACCCGTATGAAATGGTCAACTGTAACGAAGTGAAAAGTTTGGGAATTTGTTGGGGGGAAAAAAGAAAAAAAAAAAAAATCAATAATTCAGTCAAAATGAACAAATACACACAAAAGTAAAGGAAGAAACTCTAAACCATTAAGAGTGTGAAATAGACACACAAACCCCCTATGAACTGGTGAATTTGGGAATTTGCACAAAAAAAAAAAAACACTAATTCAGTCATAATGAACAAAAAAAATAACAAACAAAAAAAAAACACACACACAAACACACATCCATTTTGATCAAAACCACAGTATCTTAATTGGATGTGTGATCATAATGAGTTTATGAGGACAGTGATATTCAACTCACCCTTCACAGTGAGAGAAACAGCAGAGCTTGATTGTGATGAGACTGATCTTGCATCTATGTGTCCTTTACATGTGTACTGACCCGCATCAGATGTTTTAGACTGTTCAATAGTGAGAGTGTTGCCATTTACAGTGTAAACCTCAGACACTTCAGTGCGGCCTTTATACCACTCATATCTCCAGTCACCGTGAGACTTGATCACACACGTCAGATTGACTGTCTCTCCAGTGAATACAGAGTTTGGTGTTACAGTCAGTGTAGATGTGGGTAAAGCTGTAAAGAAAGACAAAAATATGAAGTGATTCAAACAGCTCTTTTAGCTTTACTTTGTAAATGTATTACAAAACTAGATAGTTTATAGTATATGGTTTCTTTAAACTTGTGTGCTTTTCCTGGTCAAGTCGGAGTGCACTGTTGTGCTAATAGAGTCTCATGAATGCGCAGTCTTGCACGGAGACCAACAGCCAAGGTCAGGATATTTAAATGTTCAATTTTGATTTGTTTTCCACCAAACCCCACAGTATATCACCAGAACACTTGGCATACATGACTATATGGCACATGCTGCATGAAAGCATTTCTGTGATAGGCGAGTAAGGTGAGTAAATAATGAGTTCATTTTTATTTTTGGTTGAACTATACCTTTAATGTCACAATTTACATGACATTAAAAACGAGACCCAAGATTTGAGAGTGCACTGCAGAATGACCAAAGTGACCACCGTAGGAAATTAATGAGAAATCAGCAAAAATATGAAAATTAAGAGATTATTTTGTGTGCATGATCTACAAATCTCACATGATGCAGGGAAAAAAAAGAAAAAAAACATACAGCAGTGAAGGATTAACACTTTGAAACTCTGAGAGTGTGAAATAGACACATAAACCCCTATGAAATGGTCAACTGTAACGAAGTGAAAAGTTTGGGAATTTGTTGGGGGGAAAAAAGAAAAAAAAAAAAATCAATAATTCAGTCAAAATGAACAAATACACACAAAAGTAAAGGAAGAAACTCTAAACCATTAAGAGTGTGAAATAGACACACAAACCCCCTATGAACTGGTGAATTTGGGAATTTGCACAAAAAAAAAAAAAAACTAATTCAGTCATAATGAACAAAAAAAATAACAAACAAAAAAAAAACACACACACAAACACACATCCATTTTGATCAAAACCACAGTATCTTAATTGGATGTGTGATCATAATGAGTTTATGAGGACAGTGATATTCAACTCACCCTTCACAGTGAGAGAAACAGCAGAGCTTGATTGTGATGAGACTGATCTTGCATCTATGTGTCCTTTACATGTGTACTGACCCGCATCAGATGTTTTAGACTGTTCAATAGTGAGAGTGTTGCCATTTACAGTGTACACCTCAGACACTTCAGTGCGGCCTTTATACCACTCATATCTCCAGTCACCGTGAGACTTGATCACACACGTCAGATTGACTGTCTCTCCAGTGAATACAGAGTTTGGTGTTACAGTCAGTGTAGATGTGGGTAAAGCTGTAAAGAAAGACAAAAATATGAAGTGATTCAAACAGCTCTTTTAGCTTTACTTTGTAAATGTATTACAAAACTAGATAGTTTATAGTATATGGTTTCTTTAAACTTGTGTGCTTTTCCTGGTCAAGTCGGAGTGCACTGTTGTGCTAATAGAGTCTCATGAATGCGCAGTCTTGCACGGAGACCAACAGCCAAGGTCAGGATATTTAAATGTTCAATTTTGATTTGTTTTCCACCAAACCCCACAGTATATCACCAGAACACTTGGCATACATGACTATATGGCACATGCTGCATGAAAGCATTTCTGTGATAGGCGAGTAAGGTGAGTAAATAATGAGTTCATTTTTATTTTTGGTTGAATTATACCTTTAATGTCACAATTTACATGACATTAAAAACGAGACCCAAGATTTGAGAGTGCACTGCAGAATGACCAAAGTGACCACCGTAGGAAATTAATGAGAAATCAGCAAAAATATGAAAATTAAGAGATTATTTTGTGTGCATGATCTACAAATCTCACATGATGCAGGGAAAAAAAAGAAAAAAAACATACAGCAGTGAAGGATTAACACTTTGAAACTCTGAGAGTGTGAAATAGACACATAAACCCCTATGAAATGGTCAACTGTAACGAAGTGAAAAGTTTGGGAATTTGTTGGGGGGAAAAAAGAAAAAAAAAAATCAATAATTCAGTCAAAATGAACAAATGCACACAAAAGTAAAGGAAGAAACTCTAAACCATTAAGAGTGTGAAATAGACACACAAACCCCCTATGAACTGGTGAATTTGGGAATTTGCACAAAAAAAAAACACTAATTCAGTCATAATGAACAAAGAAAATAACAAACAAAAAAAAAAAACACACACACACACAAACACACATCCATTTTGATCAAAACCACAGTATCTTAATTGGATGTGTGATCATAATGAGTTTATGAGGACAGTGATATTCAACTCACCCTTCACAGTGAGAGAAACAGCAGAGCTTGAATGTGATGAGACTGATCTTGCATCTATGTGTCCTTTACATGTGTACTGACCCGCATCAGATGTTTTAGATTGTTCAATAGTGAGAGTGTTTCCATTTACAGTGTAAACCTCAGACACTTCTGTGCGGCCTTTATACCACTCATATCTCCAGTCACCGTGAGACTTAATCACACACGTCATATTGACTGTCTCTCCAGTGAATACAGAGTTTGGTGTTACAGTCAGTATAGATGTGGGTAAAGCTGTAAAGAAAGACAAAAATATGAAGTGATTCAAACAGCTCTTTTAGCTTTACTTTGTAAATGTGTTACAAAACTAGCTAGTTTAT
This sequence comes from Labeo rohita, assembly GCF_022985175.1. Taxonomy (NCBI): domain Eukaryota; kingdom Metazoa; phylum Chordata; class Actinopteri; order Cypriniformes; family Cyprinidae; genus Labeo; species Labeo rohita. The sequence continues at coordinate 24,914 of NW_026129514.1, read as the reverse complement.
AGTATATGGTTTCTTTCAACTTGTGTGCTTTTCCTGGTCAAGTCAGAGTGCACTGTTGTGCTAATAGAGTCTCATGAACACGCAGTCGTGCTTGGAGACCAACAGCCAAGGTCAGGATATTCAAATGTTAAATTTTGGTTTGTTTTTCCACCGAACCCCACAGTATATCACCAGAACACTTGGCGTACATGACTATATGGCACATGCTGCATGAAAGCATTTCTGTGATAGGTGAGTAAGGTGAGTAAATAATGAGTTCATTTTTATTTTTGGTTGAACTATACCTTTAATGTCACAATTTACATGACATTAAAAACGAGACCCAAGATTTGAGAGTGCACTGCAGAATGACCAAAGTGACCGCCGTAGGAAATTAATGAGAAATCAGCAAAAATATGAAAATTAAGAGATTATTTTGTGTGCATGATCTACAAATCTCACATGATGCAGGAAAAAGAAAGAAAGAAAAAAAAAAAAAAAACATACAGCAGTGAAGGATTAACACTTTGAAACTCTGAGTGTGTGAAATAGACACATAAACCCCTATGAAATGGTGAACTGTAACGCAGTAAAAAGTTTGGGAATTTGTGGGGAAAAAAAAAATCAATAATTTAGTCAAAATGAAAAAATACACACACAAGTAAAGGGAGAAACTCTAAACCATCAAGACTGTGAAATAGACACACAAACCCCCTATGAACTGAAAAGTTTGGGAATTTGCAAAAAAAAAAAAAAAAAAAAAAAAAAAAATGAATAATTCAGTCATAATAAAAAAAAGGAAAAAAAAAACACAAACACACATCCATTTTGATCAAAACCACAGTATCTTAATTGGATGTATGATCATAATGAGTTTATGAGGACAGTGATATTCAACTCACCCTTCACAGTGAGAGAAACAGCAAAGCTTGAATGTGATGAGACTGATCTTGCATCTATGTGTCCTTTACATGTGTACTGACCCGCATCAGATGTTTTAGATTGTTTAATAGTGAGAGTGTTGCCATTTACAGTGTAAAGCTTAGACACTTCAGTGCGGCCTTTATACCACTCATATCTCCAGTCACCGTGAGACTCAATCACACACGTCAGACTGACTGTCTCTCCAGTGAATACAGAGTTTGGTGTTACAGTCAGTGTAGATGTAGGTAGAGCTGTAAAGACAGACAAAAATATGAAGTGACTCAAACAGCTCTTTCAAAGGAATGAACAGTGTTGGGAAGGTTACTTTGGAAATGTAATAGGTTACAGATTACAAGTTACTTGATTTAAAGTGTAATAAGTAGTGTAACTTTTCAATTACTTTATTAAAGTAATGTAACATTACTTTTAATTACTTTTTGATTACTTTTCTAAATTTCTAATATTTTTACGTCATATTGACTGTCTCTCCAGTGAATACAGATTTTGGTGTTACAGTCAGTGTAGATGTGGGTAGAGCTGTAAAGAAAGACAAAAATATGAAGTGATTCAAACAGCTCTTTTAGCTTTACTTTGTAAATGTGTTACAAAACTAGATAGTTTATAGTATATGGTTTCTTTCAACTTGTGTGCTTTTCCTGGTCAAGTCGGAGTGCACTGTTGTGCTAATAGAGTCTCATGAACACGCAGTCGTGCTTGGAGACCAACAGCCAAGGTCAGGATATTCAAATGTTAAATTTTGGTTTGTTTTTCCACCAAACCCCACAGTATATCACCAGAACACTTGGCATACATGAGTATATGACACATGCTAAACTGAAGGGAAGAAACTCTAAACCAATAAGAGTGTGAAATAGACACACCCGCTGCAACATCTCATGATAATTCATGTTTTTTTTTTTCGCAAAATGTGGTTTACTTACGTTTTTATAGACACTAAAATGTACAATACTACTGATATATTTACAGCATTTAAGCAAATACTTACGTATTTTCTGTCACACCCCTGTGGATTGTTTCTGTGGTTTTCCTTGTGTATGCCCTTATTTGGTTGCTCCTGTTCCATTTTCAATTATTACGTCATTGTTTAATTATTCTCACCTGTCTTCCACTGATTAGCCTGGTTATTTAAGTTTGGTTCTGTTCCCATGTGTTTGTCGGTTCTTAAAGTCTTGTGCGTTATGTTTACTTGTGGATTCCCTGCTGTTCCTGTTCCTAGTGTGGATTATTTAAATAAAGTGTATGTTCCAGATCTCCTCGTTCCTACTCCTCATTCCCGCACACGATGCATGTGACATTTTCAGCATTTAAACGTACAATACTGATGTATTGATGACACTTAAAAATAAATCCTTATGAATATTGAAATTGTGGCATTAATTTTATTGTTGTTGTTTTACAGTTGTTGTTACAGTTGTCGTATCAATGGGCTTATGTTTTCAGTTGCATTATTTAATTATTTACTCGTTTACTTAATATGAAATTTTAACATGTTCTGTTCTGTGATTTCTGTTGCCAACTTGTTTCCATGAATAGGCCTACATAATATTAAACTACAGTTTACTACACCTTAAACCCTTAAAATGAATATAATTTCTGCAGTCATTTAACCTTAACCTGTCATGTAACGTTAACTTTGTTTGCCATTGGCCACAAAATGCGTTTTCCCCAACATGCTGTGACTAACAACCCAGATAACACACATACGTCTGTAAAACGTCTGTTAAAGATCACTTGATCTGGAAAGCATCTTCTGTGTACAAATTTCTGACAGACGTCTGTAAGATGTCAGTTTTACATACATTCTACATCATAAACATCTTAAAGACATCTAATAGACGTCTATTTGACATCTGATAGGAAACGTCCTATAGACGTAATGCAGACGAGCAAACACTCTAAAAAAAAAAAAAAACATCTTCCAGATGTAAATGCAGACATCAAATAGACGTCTCTGTGATGTATGTGTGCTATCAAGGAATTGAATCATAAAATACACCAACATAATTACGAAATCTACAGAATCCATATGACTGCGAGGAACAGACCCAAATTCAGTTCAAGCCTTTATCCGGCAATCTTCATCTCCATCCTGAACAGTGAGTCCAGCAACCGTAAGCATCAAAGCCAGTGCTGACTGACGCGCTCTTTACAAATTCAAATGTTGCCACTTCAAACTACAGGTTTCACGGCAGGATAATCAAATGCTTTTTGGCTCTCGTCTGCATTTGTCACAGATTGTGACATGCCGTGTTTCAGGTGAGAACTGTGTGTGTGTGTGTACTAGTGTTAGATTATATATTGAACTCTCTGCCAGATATTACTGCGAGTCTTCCTGTTTGTGCTTTCTCTCTCCCTCCTATCTACTGTACTCCCCCTTCCTATACCTCTTTGTTTTTAAAGTATATATATATAGTTTGAATAACTGGATGAATTTAGGAAGAGGTTACTGTACACCCAGATCTAAATCTGATATTTCATTATATGCACAATAAGGTCTTTGTTTTGTATGATGCATATATGTAAACCACCCCCCCTAACAATGGATCTATATAATCTAATGTGGGAGAATAAACTTGGAAGAAGATTGTGAACATACAATTGGCTTCATGTTCACAATTCTTTCCATGGGCCCATGCAAGGACTGAGAATAGTCGGACGGCATCAAAAGATAAAGAGCTGTGATATTTATTAACAACTAGTGTTGTTTTTGGCAGCCTGTTTTAATTTTAGTTTTAGTCTAGTCTTTGTATAAAGCTGTCATTTTAGTTTGTATTAGTTTAAGTCACGTTCATACTCTTTTTAGTCTAGTCAAGTTTTAGTCAACTAAAAGTCTGAGCATTTTAGTCTTATTTTAGTCATAATTATCCATGACTATTTTCGTCTAGTTTTAGTCGACGAAAACTGATGACATTTTAGTCTAGTTTTAGTCGACAAAAGCTGATGACATTTAGTCTAGTTTTAGTCAATGAAAATTGTATTTTAGTCTCTTTTTAGTAATGCAATTCTATTTAACCCAGTCAAGTACCTAGTAGTATAGTCAATACCCAGCAAACAATTTTTGGTCTAAAAAAACGTCTATTAGCCGTTGAAACACAGCCCAGACGTCTAGGCTAAAATAAGGTTGTCATTGGGCTGTCAGTGAAAATTTAATAGACGTCTAAACATAGCCCTAAAATAGACTAGACATAATTTAGACCACTATTAAACGAATACATCTGAATGTCTAATAGACATTGAATCTGCGTCTAGGCTAAAACTAGACTGAATTTGGGCTGTCAGTGAAAATTTAATAGACGTCTAAACATAGTCCAGTAATAGACTAGTCATCAAACAGACAGCTAATGAACACCTACATATATACATCTAAAACACAACAAAAGGGCCATCCATCCAAACAAACTACATATACAGCTTTTATTAAGAAAAATAACATTAACAACTTAAGACAATACAAAATTATAAAAATGCAAAAGAATTAATGACAAAATAAAATATAAATGCATTACACTCAAATATAAATATTATGATAAAAATATGGAATTTAACAACTTAAGATAATATATATATATATATTAAATACCTTATGATATTTAAAAGAAATAAATAGTACAAATCAAGAGCATGTTATCACACTTAACATTAAAACATTGCGGACAAATGACAACGTAAAAAAAAAAATTAGATTAAAAAAAGATTAATCAATTTGTTGGTTTACTTATCTTAACAAATAAAACAACCAACAGTGAACTTGAAGGAAATTGTTAATTATTGTTTTTTTTTTTGTATAAAATGTTTCCCAACTGCATTCCTCAAGTACAACTCAAGTACAAGTTGGTCATCACTGCATCTGCAAAATAAGAAAAAACAATTAGCATAAGAAAAGCTTTTTGAGAGAGAACTGAGAGAGAAAGGTCTGAATATGAGGGAATATGAGGGAATTTTTAAAACCCTAAAATATAATACAGATTGAGGTGGTTAACAATTGCGGACAAAGTTCACTGACATTTCAAAATGACCAGTAAAGGAATTATTTTTTACATTTCTGATTTGCGCTGTAACTTATTATATATTGACACCACAATGTTTGATTAATATGGCACACTTTGAAGACTTTACCTTTCCAGCAGGAGATTTCTTCATTCAATTCTGCACACCTGAATAACACATGCCAGTGTCAGGCAGGTAGTATTATATGCGTCAGTGTAAAAGTGTCCAAAATTGTCTGGCACAACTAATTTCATAACAACACAGTGATGCTGCTGTATCTAAAATGTAACCCAGTACACACATTAACCTTAAATGTACATGGAATAATTATTCACCCCTACCGCTTTTATTACATTATGTTTTCTGATTGTACGGTTAGGTTTTAATGCTGCATTGCACATCTTAGCTATTTGCACTATTTTAATACTGCTGCAAACTTTTTATAATTGAACATTTTATATTGCAATTTGAAATCATTTTTATTTTTGAGCTTTAGTATCAATTTGGAAGTTTCAAACTAAATCTTATTGTACTTGTACAATAACAAAGATATTCTATCCAGTTAGCTCATGCTTTCACTGTATGTAACAAGCCATTGTTCAGTCATAAATTCAATATTATAGTTAAAATAAATGATTGACTTTGTCAAAGATTAGAGCTCTAGTGAGGAAATGTTGTTTTGGAGAGATTTTTTTTTTTTTTTACACCATTGCTGCCTGGATCTCCTCTTTTTTCCAACAGCTTTTCCAGATGTAGAAACTCCTCCTCAATTTGTCAAATTCTTCTGAATGTGTGTTCACTGTATAAATTAATATAGATTAATCAAAGCTATTGTTCTGTTGTTTGCTGTTTTGCTGTTTTAAAATCGCGTGAGTTTGTAAACACATACAAATGAACTTTCACTCTATTATCCATTAAATTTTGCAATGAATCCTCTGATCACATGCATGCTGTACTGTGGGACCTAGTCCATAGGGATCACTATCATCTATGATCTGCTCCCTTCACTAAAATGTCACGGTTCCTACACATGATAACAAATAAAGTATAGATAAACAATGAACACATATACTTACCAAGACCAAGCAGGAAAGTCCTTTATCGTTTGTTGTTTGCCCGTTGTTTTCCCACAGGTAAACTTAGTGTTCTCTTGTGTAAAAACAAAATTCAAAACGGCGGAATTATCGCGGGATCTTGCGACAGTGATCTCAACTAACTTTCAAGTCTCGCGTTGCCAGTAGTCACGTCTCAGTAGGGCGACAATTGCCATCTAGCGGTTGGGAATTGTTATTGCATATTTATTTATGAATTGAAAGAAAGTCAAATTATATTGTATAATGTGTATGAATGTTACACTTAACAGCCTGTGGAATGCATGACATCATATTATTAAATGCAATTAAACTTTTGCTCATCGCTGGTCTGATACTGGGCTATAGCCAAGCTGTTAAAATTAGACACTGATTACATTGATTTCGCCGGTTGGGCTAAAAGCAGACTACATGTAGCCCATCCGACTCAGAGCCAAAACGTGGCTACATATATATCATGTCATGAAATGACACTGACATCTTAGTAGATATTATTGACACTGCAAACATGATGGTATATCAACCATCTCATGCGCTGCCTGACCAAAAACTACACTGAATCAGATTTGACTATGAGTGGGCTACAAATGGCTGGTCTGACTACGAGCTAAATCTTGGCTACAAACAGGCTACACATAGAACATGTCAAAGAAATGAAATCAAACAGATTGTAAACGCTGTTCACTTTGCTTACGTGATGGAATATCATACATCTCTCAAGTTATTTTGCCAAAACAATGACATGTATCAAAATTCAAGGTTTTTGGGCTAGAAGGGGGTCACACATAGCCGGACTATATCGGGTCTATAGTAGGGTTGGGTACCGAAACCCGGTGCCAATACGGCACCGGTACCCATGTGACCGGTATGTACCGGACCGAATCAGAACGAGAATTTCGGTGCCTCATTTCGGTGCCACTTAAATGTCTGAACTGTCGATTAAAATATTTGTCTTCTGGTGCTATGACACGGATGTAGAATCATTGATTCATCAACATGCATGATCGCTAGTTAAATTTAAATACATGGGGTATCAGAATGATCAGAAAATGTATTTACTGAATGAGAAAACTCACGTGAACATCGGAAAGATTTGATGATAGAAATCCAAGACATCTTTGTAGTTACTATCCATTTTCACATTTCGAATTAAAAGCACAAATCGTCTGGAAATGAGACCATCCGAGAAGCGCGTGAATGCTGCAGCTATCGTTACACTTGCTCTGACTGCAGCAGGTGGTTTGCCGTTAGCTTAGCTAGCGACATTAAACACGTCTAACTTAAAATGCCAAAAACGAAACATTCTAAAGTGTGGCTATATTTCACGAGAAATGATTCAGACACTGCGACGTGCAGCAAATGTTTTACAGCAGTTGCGTGTGAAGGGGAAAACGTGTCAAACCTAATGAAACATTTGATGGTATGTGAAATAAAGTTGAAAGCAGAGGAATGCACCGTGTTTGACAGTTTGCAGACATCAGCTGGAGAGGTGGCGTATTTTGCCAGAGACGGCAAATATGTGATGCGATCTAGGAAAACCCAACACATGGTGAAATTTTACCTTTTTTAGGTTTTGACACCATATGAAAGCTGAGTTCAGGCCCCTTTCCAAAACTTTTATTTTTTACATAACCTACGTTATGGCTATCTTAGGTTGGCTGATAGCGATGATTTTCAGGATTGGGATTTTGAGAAAAACGGCTTTAAAGTGAGACGGCTTTCACTTTCACTTTACGGGTTTAACGAGGGCTGTCTGTCAAGTTAGCAGCGCTACTGCATCATTACACAAACAGACTAACGTTTGTTTTCCGCTGATCACCCATTTTATGTTTAGTAAAAAATGCAGCACCTTGTAGTAAAAGCGAGCACAGCGCAACTGTTCGCGCACTGTGATAAAACAGACTGTCATCGGACTCCTCTTTAGTAACTTCATCATCCGATCCTTCATCTCTGGATGTGAAATAGCCCGTAACATCATTTAGGGCACTGACATCACCAACACTGAGCAGATTGAGACGAGTAAGATCGGTTAAGTGAGCAGCTGCAGTACTTTACACGGCGTTGTTGTGCTCCGCCATCTCACTATATTAAAATAAATAAATAAATACATAAATAAATAACTTTGCTTGCCGTACTTTACACAGGACTGATGGAGAATGTGAACTGATACGCCTTTAGTAAATATGTTACGTGGTTTATTTTGATAGGTTTACTGGTTTTGTGGTGTTAAAAGCTGGTCCTTAGCTGGTTTATGCTGGTCCTTTGCTGGTTTTTGCTGGTCATGTTGCTGGCCAAGGACCAGCATGAACCAGCAAAGGACCAGCTTAAACCAGCATCAAAACCTACCTAACCAGCTTTCCAGCATCAAAACATACCTACCAGCATATGCTGTTTTTTTCACCAGGGAAGGGAAAGCACCTCCGCAGCGCGTTCTTAACATAGGAGAAAGACAGTCATTTCTGCTTGCTGCAATAAATGTCTATTTTTCTGCACTAAACAAGTGAATTTCGAAGAGATATTTTCAGAAATGATAGACAAGATGTTATAGAATAATAATTTCATGAAAAACGAATTTCCTGAAAACGTCCCACCGTGACATCCGACGGGTTTTCCCAGATCTCATCACATATAGTCATATTTCTGCAAAAGAATTGCTGAAATTTTAAGCTGTTAAATTATTGTAGTTGGGTTAGGTGGTTTAGGTTTTATTGTTGTTGTGTTTTGCATTGACTTAATAATGTATAGTACTACTTCTTTTTTTTTTTTTTCTTTTAATACATTGTTCAATTTAAAGAACTTTTTTGTCCAATAAAAATATATTCTTGTGTCATCCACCACTTTGTGGCTTTTTTAAAAGTATCGGTTCAGGCACCGTTTTGGCACCGGTACCGTTTTAAAAGTATCGATTTGGCACCGGTATCGAAAAAACCCCAAACGATACCCAACCCTAGTCTATAGTTAACCGAGACGGTGAAATGACGGCTATTGCTTGCTGGGTATACAAATATGCGCACGTGATTGGTGTGTGTGAAACGGTGAACACAAAACTTTCCCTGGAGTCTGCCACTGGACCGGCAAATGGAAGCATTGGATCTGATCTGTCATATAGCCTTTTAGGGCTTAAACGGATCGCAGTCGATCCGTGATACGTGCGGACCAGGTCAAAACCCCACCGTTCCCATGTGATTTCGCAGGTTAATTTGCCAATTTACACCTTAAAGTTATTTAAAACCACAAAAAGAAGAAACGAAACAGAAATGGATTGGTTACTTGCGCGCTGTTCTCGCATACACCCGAAGCGCGCACAAGCACAGAGACGTGTTTCAGACAGCGCGGCAGACCCAGTAGATTCCTCTTTCACTTCTCCCTGCATTTAAGATTCACACGCATGGGGGTTTGCGGTTACGTCGCCATATTGGAAGTATTTCTGTTTTAAACCATGAAGGCGAGCCACTGGATATCAAACTTTGCGCAATAGTTATGCCGGTGAACGTCTTAACTTCAGTTTTAACTTTACAATCCACTATATAGAAAGTGAAAGTAAAAAATAACTGACAGAGTTTTCTAACGCTGCAATAGGGCGCATATTCTCTCAGACACGAATCTACTTCAACATGTGCTGATAACGGGATATAACTGTCTAATAGTCTTAATTATTGTAATTTCAGGCCTATAATCCCCCCGGTCGACCAGTGGGGCTTGAGGAAGTGATGTCGCTTGCGTCTGCGCAGTGCGACCTGATCCAGCCCACTTCAGAAATACTGCAAAATAATAGTAATAACGCGACTAAACGAAACGAAATAACGTTATAACATTTCGTTTCGTCTCGTTTTGGTCAACGAAAATGAAGAGACATTTAAGCATAGTTTTTATTTTGTAAACCACATTTAGTCTCGTTTTTATTCGTCAACAATATTGCATTATACATTTAATTATAGTCATCGTCACACGACCAGCATTTACGCTGCGTCTCGTCTTCGTCACGTGATAAAGGTTCGTTGAGAGGATGTTTAGTCATAATTTTCGTTGACGAAAGCAACATACATGCATACTTGTTTTTGCTACATTGTGGGGACCAAATGTTTAAAGTGCTCCTATTATGCCTTTTCAGATATGACCTGTCGTGTAGCTGTATGCAGGCGCGCAGATAGCACTAGGGACAGGGGTACATGCACAAGGATACCAACATGTTCACCTTCTCTGTTTAAGAAGTGTTTTGTTTTTTGTTTTGTTTTTTTTACTTTACTTTACTTTAGCTTGAAAACCATACTCCTCCGTCCGCCATCGTTTCCTCAATATTCGCGTAATTTTTGCCGCGAGCTGTGCGCACCTTGGCGCTCATGGTGACGCGGCTAGTGGTATAAACCAGGCTCTACATCCAAAGCGATTGCGCCTCTCTTTACGTGATCAGTGAATTCTGACGTTCTGCTGCAACGTGCGATTTATAGAGCAGAAGCTTTGGAGCAGTGCAGACCATGCACTCGCACAAATGCGACCACGTTAAATTTTAGCTAAATAAAACCTATTTTACAGAAGGCATTTTGGTGGGTTTTGGTGGGTGATTGGCATAGACCAATAACAGTTTGATCATGCATTGCTAGTGTTGATCAGGCAGGCCTTTGTTTACCTTTGTTCATTGTTGTTTATCCATGATTTCAAATAAGAATCCCCCAATGGCTTTTTTTAGTGCAAACCATTAAGGCTAGTGTACAGGCGATTTTTATAGAAATTCGAAAGAGATAAACGGCCGAAAATATCTACCGCGCAGTCCGGCAGTATTCAGCGCACACCACTCAATGTGTGACGCTCCACTCAATATTCCGCTCTATGAATGTGCGTTCCATTGAGTTGCTCACGGCATATGAATGCTCCACTCATGTACCGCTTATGCTCAACGGAATACAAAGTCCGCTCAAATAACGCGCCGACAGAAATTTTCTATGTATACTTGTTCCTGTTTGCAATAGCGTCGCATACTGTGCTGTAACATGCTGTACTGCTGTACTGGACAACGCTGGTAAAACGCAAGCAAAATGACGTACCCCCTCGTGACGGTATGCTCTGTTCACATGCTCTGATAATAATAGCTTTGTAGGACTATACATTATTTTGATAATTAGTCAAATAAAGTTACATCTGATTCTGTTTCATAGAACTGAATAAAATAATATATTGAGATTTAATATTCATATATCATTTCTGTCCAATTTTATTGTTACTTTCAATTAAAGTGGTTATTTTATTGGCTTGTTTTTTTTTTTTTTTTAATTCAGTATCATTAATATTATTGAGTTAAATTAAAAAGTCTTACAAAATGACTATATTAATTAATAAAATAATAAATAATTATTACAAAGCAGTTTCAGTTGCAGCCAATAATTTTCATTTCGGTACATCCCTAGATTTTTATGTAAAAAAAAAAAAAAAAACATTTTCAGGGTGATACAAGACCCCACTGCGAAATTATCTTGCTTATTATAGGGCTACCTGCCACATATGTAAATAATTTAACACAAAATATGAATTTCATCATATTTTATTACCTCAAGACGATTCGCAGTACCCGCTGCAGCTGTCTGTTATCAGTTGTAGCGGTTTTTGTCGTAAAATAACAGACCACTAGATGGTGCTATTGATATCAGAATGAGAATTGCCATTGGCCGAGTAAAATTATGAATGAATGACGCATAGCAGTTCTGCTCTAAGCATGGACAAGTTTTTGAAAAAAACAAGAAGTGCCAGGTAAATGTAAAGTAGATGATGACTCTGCTTCAAAGATCGCAACTACAACAAAGAGAAGAAAATATGAGAAAATCTGTTTAAAAAAACAATGAATGCTGTTACATAGTACAAAAAAATAGTACATAGTAAAGCTGCATGCTTTACTTTTAATGTTTCTACTCTAAAAGTGACTAGTTCCTTGTTTAGTTTTTTTTTTTTTTTTTTTTTTTTTTTTTCAGTAAGTTGTTACACACTGAATTTTAATTACTATGTTTCAAATAAATCCTTCTGAAGTTGTGTTTGTGTAAATGCGGGGGTGGGGCTTGAATTATTTTATTCTGCAAAAGAGGGGCCCGGCAGAAAAAGTTTAGTAACCACTGCTGTATGTGAACATAAACTATCTGCAAAGTTGTGAAGCCTACAGTGCAAGATACATAAAGTTGTTATCTATCAAAAAAGAGTCGGTTCACAATCGCCGGAACGAGTCGTCCGGAATTTGAATCTTTTTCTGTTACAGCTGTACATCAGGAAGAAACACATTTGCATAATGTCCGCTCGTGTTCTACGTTGCGAACAACTTGCCCACCCACAAACACAGTTTTCCATGTGGTTTACACCATGTCGAAAAGACGCTGTATCCTAAGTACAACGCGGGATTCACCAAAGGCTTGCTCTTAAAAGATGGATCAGTGACCAGTTTATTTGGACCGGTTAATTGATTAATTGATGTTAAAAAATAATTGATGTTTGAATTTTCTAGCGATTGTTCAAAATATGTAGTTATGTCGTGCAACATCTTGGATGACATGGGGGTGAGTAAATTATCAGGACATTTTTATTCTGAAAGTGGAGTAATCATTTAAAACTTGTTGCTCTCATGTAACGTTACTCTGTATCATGCAAAATATGTACTTAGTTGTGTGTGTGTTGTGTGTTCACTCCGCGCAGCTCGTAGGTCTCTGGCTAACCGGCTGACAGCTTTATCTGTTCACTCACTTTTGTCTGGAAATGTGTCAATGAATAGTGAATGTTTGTGGTTGTTATTACTTGAAGTTCTGACAAAGAATAGAACAATACGTTGGTGTACAAGCAGCAGTACTTTATCAATAAGTTTTTGGGTTGACTCATACACTATGGCTGTTTGGGTGTTATTGTTTACTAGGGCTGGACGATTTTATCGATTCTGCGATATAAATCGATATTTTTTTTCCAAAGAAAGTATCGATTTTTTAGCCGCGAGTATCGATACATACGTCCCATTCAAATCCCCCGTGTTGTTTACCCCCGTTCGCGTTGCAGGAAGAGCGATTTGGTCAGCCAGCCGCTAGTGTTGCTGTAGAGCAAGTTACCCGTACTAACTTTACACAGACGCAGATGTCTACCTCTTCCTGTTTACCAAGTCAGAGCGAGGATATTCAGAGAATGGCGGCGAATATAAATCCAGCACCCGCCTACTTAAAAGCAGATGTGTGGGAGCACTTTGGTTTTAAAAAAAAGGAAAGCAACGACTTGGATAAAAGCATCGCAGTTTGTAAGCTATGTGGCACTAACGTTAAATATTCCGGCAATACCACAAATTTACGAGCGCACCTAAAACGTCACCACCTGGACAAGTTTATGCTTACGGAGGACCCAAAGCAGCAGCGGCTTGTAAGCTTGTAAGCTACAGTTTGCACTGTTTTAATAAATGGAACTAATTTTCTCAACACATCTTTGATTAATTTTGTCCAGCATTTATTTTGCAAGCTGTCTGATGTTTTTTGAGTTTATTTCAATTAATTCAATCCAAGTAAATGAAACACTCACAAGATGTCACCAAAATTACTCTGTCTCTTTTAAATCTATCAGAAAATGATGTAAGCGTATCGAATTATATAGAATCGTATCGAATTATATCGAATCGTATCATTGGCTAAATATCGTGATATATATCGTATCGTGAGCTGAATATCGTATATCGTATCGTATCGTGAGATTAGTGTATCGCTACAGCCCTCTTGTTTACCACCGAGTTGTGGGCTAGAGTAAAGGTGATTTGAATACATTTTGATAACATGTTTGAAATTAAACCAAATCACAAAAGACTGGGCCATCAGACCAATCACAGCAGATTAGTGACACGCAAAGGAGTGGTTTGGACAAAAACCGTTTGGGAGTCCTTGAGCAAATAAGGTAAAAATAAATGCATATTATAAGAAATAAAAGTGTTTTTTGACCTTGCATGCATGTCATCTTATTGTTGGGGACTCCCAAAACCAAAATCTGAACCTTTTATAATCCATAATAGAGGCACTTTAAAAGTCACCAAAAAAAGGCACTGTGGTGCGCCTTGCGTTTTCAGACGTAAAAACCGCGTTCAGTGTGATCGGGGCCTAAGGGGACTTACAATCTATTGATAAAATGATAAAAATGCATATTCGCTATAAAATGGGTAGGTTTAGGTTTGGGGGTTGATTAATCGGTCTGAAAATTTAAATTACTTATTGATAAAATGATAAAAAAAAGGCACTGATACGAATATCTTAATTATATCTTAAAAATGAGCATTGATGTCTGATCTCTTTGCCATCTTTGCTTCACAGCTGTATTCACCACTTTAAGACATAATAGATGGTGTAGACCAGAGGGTCACCACACCCGGTCCTGGAGGGCCAGTGTCCCTGCAGAGTTTAGCTCCAACCCTAATCAAACACATCTGAAACAGCTAATCAAGGTCTTACTAGGCATACTTGAAACTTCCAGGCAGATGTGTTGAGGAAAGCTGGAGGTAAACTCTGCAGGACACCAGCCCTCCAGGAACAAGTTTGGTGACCCCTGGTGTAGACTTTCTCAGTGCTGTGTGTGATGACTGAACCATCTTTAATCCAGGTGTATGTCCACTCAATGTCTCCTCCTTCCTGTATGTCACATGTTAGAGTGACTGTTGTCACTTCCACTACAGGTGTTGCTGATAAACATAGAAGTAAATATTGAAAAAGCATCACAGTTTCATGACCACCAGGGCTCTCAAGTCTCACGCATTCACCGTGAGACACACGCATTTCAACCAGTTCACACGCTCTCACGTCACACCTTGTATTTGTCACGCTAAAAAGTAAGGGATAACTTGTCCCGCTATATACCGTTAATGGACGAGGCGCAGACTTGCAGGGGGAATTCATAGCTGTCTTGACAGTTAAATGCCACCTACCAGCAAATACCAGAAATTAGAATTTTTAGTTTTCGGGTAAATTACGTGATCCTGCTTCAGTCACGTTCGCCACTTGGCAACATGGACGCGCATACACGGAACAAGGCAAGCGGTGGAATCGTCGATCGCGTGGCTGCCGCTTTCTCTAGCAGTGGAGTTTTGTGCACTTGAGGCAGTGGTCGCGTTGTGGTCACAGAGCAGACGTTGCCATTTGTAATCTTTTTTTTTTTTTTTTTTTTTTTTTTTTGGAGTGACTTTGATTTTTATTTTTTTTTTATTATTATTATTATTTTTTTATTATTATAATTTAACTTACAACTTAACCAGAATCACACATCAATTCAACTTCCCCCAACCCTCCCAACCACCCTTCCCTTGCAGTCTCATTAAAATGGGGTACCTAATGAAATAAAAAAAAATAAAAAGATAACAGAAAAGCAAAGCCACAGGAATCATAAAACATAAAATCCAGCAATCAACAATGCAAACTAAAAATACATAAATAAAATAAAAACTACAGCATTAAGACATTCTTTCTGAGCCCTGGTCATTGTTTTGTGCAATGGCCATTTGTAATCTTAAAAAATAAAGCATACATAAACCCAGATAAATAAATCAGTTATTGAATAAGCATGTGTCCTATTTTGTGTCCTAAACTTCTGAAACATTTTGTCTCATATTTTAGATGCAATTTGGGATAGAAATTAATCAAATCTGTGTGAAAATATTCAGATGTAACCCCTTTTCACAAGTAACTAATTTAACTATACATTGTTTCTCAGCAACTGTTACCGATTAGTTACAATTATTTTGTAATTAAATTATGTGAATCTATTACATGTAACTAGTTACTAGTTAAATTTGAGCCCCTACCACTGTCATCAAGGCAACAATATGTGCAACAAACACTTGCAATACAAAATGCCATTCATAAGCTAAAATATGTACTATTTCTCTCTCATACACACAGCTTGACAAGCTCAGGGCAAGTTCTGCAATACTGTATGTGTAGGCCTACTGTATGTACTTTGATCACTGCTGTTCATTGGCTCATTTGCAACCAATTCTTCTTTTCTTTTCTTTTCTTTTTTTTTTTTTTTTTTTTCTGATACATTTGTATTTTTGAAATCTACAGGATATTTTATTTTACTTTTTATGAATTTAGCTTTAATCAAAATTACCAGTTGTTATAGTTATGAACAATAGATAAAATTTAACTTCTAGCAAAAACTGGAGAAAATTGCGTGGGGCCAATTTATATATATATATATATATATATATATATATATATATATATATATATATATATATATATATCTCCTATATAGATTATATCCTATACAGATATAATCTCACTCCAAACTTTTTCTAAAACTTGAGAGCCCTGATGACCACTGTTATGACCTCAAAATTTATGAGAAAAACCCTGTATTCAAATAAAGACCTTGTTTACTTGTGGTTGTGGTCAGTCTATTAGCCTCATTTGTGGTTTCCTTATTAGCCTGTCCTTGATGATTATTCTCAGTCCGGTCACCAAGTTGTCTTTTGCCTCACTGTTCTGCTTGTTATTTGAGTTATTTTTTTAAACTGAAAACATTTTGGACTGTACCTTCTGTCTCCAACTCCTTGCCTCACCAATTTTAAAGGAGCTTGAATGCCATTCAGACTTTTCACAGACTGATTAGAAGCAGCTCACAGCAGGTTTAAAGCTTTTTGTTTGGACTGCATTTATAGCTGTTGAACAGTTCCTGTTCTGACCAGTAGATGGGACTGTTTTCATTCGGCAGGTTTTCAAAAAAAAAAAAAAAAAAAAAAAGATAAGAAATAGAAACCTTATAACTTACAGCTATACAGCTATGTCTATTTTCAGTCTGTACTTGTCTTTAACAAGCCTTCCAAACAACACTGTATAAATGAATAGCACAAAATCTTAAAGGTGCGCAATTTTTGAAAAACGCTTTTGACCACAGTGTCGGAGTCCCAAAACACACTTGTAGCCTATCAGCAGAGGCAGGATGCGGCCGGGGAAATGACCATGTCCCATATCAAAACTCGAAATCTGTCATTTCCATACCTAAACTACATACTGTACAGGCACCATTAGGCAGACTGATCATAAACACAGCTAAAAGGCCTTCTACCACAGTGGCCTTCCTTCACAAACTTATATCTACCAGTTTTATCACAGGTAGAATGCAGAATGTTTCAATACAAGCATTTATGTCAAATGCAAATTATGCAAAATGTCAAACCTTTAACCCACGGGAGAAAATCAACCCGCCACAACAGTTTAAAATCAGCCCAATTCTGTGAAAAAAAGGATTTGGCAACCCTACATCTAACACGAGCTGCATCCAAAGCAATTTAAATACTACGCATATTGATAGCGACTCCCTGATGCGCAAAAAATATATTCAATATTAGAATATAAAACAGTCCCATGCAAGGCTTTAATACAAAAAAAGTGAAGAATAGTTGCATTAAACTATGTTGTTTTCCTATATTCAACTTTGAAAGTAAAATAAAATAATATTAAATAAGAAAATAAGAAACACGAATCTCAGGACTGGCTTGGTGAATTGCTTTTTTTTAACAGCACAAGAAAAGAGAAACAATATGGACTCACTGGATGAGTTTGTCTTGTCTTCATCATCTGTCATCATCTCTGCATCAGTACCTCAGAATCAAACAAACAAAACTCACCGTCCAGAAGTCATTTCTCCAATACAGTGAACTATGACCTTTTAAGATTAATGTCTGACTGAATTATTTAAAACTACATGACTGTTTATTTATTTGAATGAATGAATGAATGAATGAAAGAATGAATGAAGAAAGAAAGGAAGGAAGGAAGGAAAGAAAGAAGGAATAAAGAAAGGAAGGAAGGAGGGAAGAGCAGATTAATAAGAAATATGAACAGAAACCTCAGTAAAGACACAAATGTTATGTATCCAAATAGACAAATACTACAACGCAATAAACATTAGTTTAATAAGGTAAATCAAATTTGCTGCCATACTGCACAGTACCTTCAGTGAGTCCAGAGTGGATGAAGGACATCACCACTGAAAGCAGAAAAACACAGATATGAAGAATCATTCAACACAAATCACTGAAACACGTTTTTTCTACAGTGCGTGCATAATTATACTATTATTAATTTAATATAACTACTATTTATTTTGTATTCCATTTAATTTTGAAATAATTTATAAGTGATATATAATTGTACATGAAGGCTGAAAGTGAAAAACCCCTTATATTCAGATGTGCATAATTACCAGGCAGGTTTTTTTTTTTTTTTTTTCACAAATAAAATGAGCCCAAAAAAAAAAAAAAAAAAATTATATATACATATATATATATATATATATATATATATATATATTTTACTTAGACTGAAAAGTCAAAAATTATTAAATGCCTATGAGAAGGATGTAATACTAACAGTGTTGGGGGTAACGCATTACAAGTAACGCAAGTTACGTAATAATATTACTTTTTTCAAGTAACTAGTAAAGTAACACATTATATTTTTCAATTTCTAAAAAAATATCTGAGTTACTTTTTCAAATAAGTAATGCCAGTTACTTTTTTCCCCATTTATTGATTGACAAGTCTCCTGTCAGGAAACTGGGAGTAAACATGATGTTACTGTATTCTAGACTAAATGTGAACATGCATTAATTCATCTCACTCACAAAAAAACAGATTCAGTATTCCTCAAAATGAATAAAAACAGAGAAATGCAAACTCAGAATATGACACAACCCTGCAATAATTAAATACGTTAAATAAAACAAATATCCTTTATGTATTTAATCCCATTTTATTAACTAGTGTCTTTGCTGCTGACCTTCGATGATGCAATTCAACTATACTAATAAGCAAAAATTACTTTAGATTAACATTTGTGCTTTTTGATAGCTGAAGAGTGATCTCCTGCATAAATGTACTTTTCTTTCAGCCTGATGTGAATTCATTTCACTTTTGGTGTAAAAGGGCTTTTACATTAGAATTGTTTTATATTAAAAACAATGAAGCAAGCCCTGCAACCCCCTGAGTTAAAAAGTAACACAAAAGTAACGTAACACATTACTTTCCATAAAAAGTAATTAAGTAATGTAATTCCTTCTTTTAGCTCGCAATATGGCTGCCCACCACTTCTGGTGTGTGTTCAGAGTGCGTGAGTGTTCACTTAAATGGGTTAAATGCAGAGCACAAATTCTAAATATGGGTCACCATCTGTAAAATTAATCCTGCCTAATAATTATGCACAGCTGAATACAAAATTAATAGTAGTTATTAAACTGTGTAAGCTTAACATGTACAAAATACCCTTTGAGTTTTAAGTACATGATGAGTTTCTTGGTGGCGCTGGAGACTAAATGGTTCCTTCTATCATGTATAAATAATTAAATACAGAATTAATAGTAGTTATTAAGACTGATGTGGTTTGGAATTGGTTCACCTTGCACTTTTGTTAGTCTCTATTGTCACTTGGCTTCATATTGTATTTTTTTTCTTATCATATCTGCATTGTAATGTGTCCTTGGGCAATGGAAAGGCACTATATGAATAAAATCTATTATTAATATTAATAATAATAATAATAATAATAATAATATCTATCATTATATCCCCATAAAACATTTTGCAGTGTTTACATTAGAGCTGCATGATTAATCCTTAAAATTTCGAGATCTCCATTCAAACACCCACCCATCTTATTCCTGAATGACAACAGTTTAACCATGTCTATTGGGACTGTTTCACATCGCGAGTGTCAGTGAAGCGTAAGAAGCACGTTTTGTTGCTGCCCATGTTAATGAATCAGAGGGTCGGGGTAAATGTGAACGCATAAAGAGCAACACAAACAGTCTTTTCAACCACATTATAATCATTATGTCTGTGTTATAGATATTTAAATAACAGAAGTACTGGGATAAAAGTTTATAGTTTGGGTATAAACACTTATTGTCTACAGTAGCGATCAAAACGAAACGAAACGATCCTAACAGGTGTATGTATAGTAACGCTTATCCTCTTCCGCCAGGAGGTGGCGACAACCGCCGTTTTTGTTTTTGTTTTTTTTTTTGTTTGTTTTGTTTTGTTTTGTTTAAATAAATATGTTTTTTAAGACTTAAGCAATGTACAGTTTGTTAGAACCACTAGTAAATAATGTTATTTTTGTTTAGTTTTCTAATCTTTTTTCTCCAGAATTGTGAGAGAATCATGGTCTCCAATTTATTAAAAATAACTGGCATTCTCAATTTATCCAGAATCATGAAGCTCTTTAAAATGTTGTTTATTACTGCATATAATTCATTAAAATGGAAGTTTAATTTCATAGTTCAAAATGCACCTACATTTTTTTCATTTTGTCTTTTTCAGTTGAATAAACACATGCAAGTTAAAAATGGCAAAGGGAACATTAATGTAAAGAGTTACCGCAAATATTAACATTAATGTGATTAATATTTCACACCACTAATTCTTCACTGGAACAAAAAAAGCCACAGAACTCCAAACCAATTTAGGTCAAAGTGTTTAATATACAGCCTCACTTCCTGTTTGCTGCTGGCACCACTGACAAAAAGAATTTGTGACCCTGTCTGTGAAATCTAATTATGAGATCAAAAGTTTGACTTCAACCATCAACATTAAAGATACCAAGGTTACATTTTAACAGAATATTCTTTACCTTATGAAAGATGATTTTATGTATATATATAAAAAAAACTTGGTGGGTTTTTACATACACATGGTCACACTTAAAGCAGTGGTTTTCAACCTGTGGGTCACAGCCCTCCAGTGGGTGGTGACAGTACTGCAATTTTATTAAATTATCATTTAATAAAATTATATGTAAAAATTATAAGTTATAATTCAATGTACAATTAAATAACAAAACTATTACTTTGTATTCACTATTCAAGCTTGCTGATTGTGTAAGAATAACCCGCCCGTTTATTTTCCATACATTTGCTGCATACAGTAACTGCAGGCTTCAACAGATAAACATGGATAAATGGTTATCAAAAGGGTCACTGAAAAGGACAAATACAGAGGTTTATTCCCTTACAAGTAAGAATAAGTCTCAAGCAATACTAAAAAAAGACAAAAAAATAAAGCCAAAATTAAGTAAAATACAGCTTTGTGTTGCTGAAATTAAGCTTCAAATTATTTATTTTATTTTCACTTAATATTTTTAGATTTACACCACTATGGACCACAAAGATGACTAGTGAGTTCTTGCCCAGAACAGAACCATACCTCCAATCCAAACTGTATGCTTATATAGAACAAGCGTGTCTGATATCAGAACAAGAACAACAGTGAACTGACTTCAGTAACAATGACTGTTTATCATTTCTCCCCAGAGCTGCACCACAGCAGAATTGATTTCACCCACACTATGGTCACTATTTCCTGTCTCACCCCAAACTGCTTTAACCCTCATGCGGTCTTCAGGGTCTTTTTGACCAGCAAATGACTATTGCTAAAATTTAAAAAAAAAATGTTCTCTTTGGAATGATATCTTGATTTTATATTAGTGTTAAAAAAAAAAAAAGTCACACTTGTTGTCTTACAAGACCATGCAACAAAATTAAATTTTGTAACAGAATAATTTTTTTATTAGGTTTTTATACAAAAACAGCTTTTTATGTAAAATTCACTTTATAAAAGACCCACATTTTTAACTATCATTCATAGGGACAGCATGGATCATTTGACATGGTTTAGTGTAAGATTTTTGTCCATCTTTTGGAAAATGCCATTTTAAAAATAAAAAAAAATATATATATTTTTACCAGTAGATGGCTGCAGAGCTCCACTATTTACTATTTGCTATTTGACCAACTGAAAGATATCTTTTTACAAGTTTTTTCAGTTGGATTGATATCTACATATTATGAAATCACAATTATAACAATAAAAATTACTTTTTGTCAAAGTAATGGATGAATTTTGAATGGATGAATTTTGTCCCTTTTCTGAGTGGGGTCTCCAGAGACTGAATTCATACGTGGTCTGGCATATGTCCAGAATGGCACTGAGGGAAAACCTTTAAGAGAAGGCTCTTTCTGGAGGAGCTTGGAACGGCTTTGGTGGCTCCTCTTATGGAGAATCCACATTTTGTTGGTTTGATTCTAATCATAATGTAACATTATTGAAAAACAGATTTTTTTCAGTACAAAAAAATACTAAACTTTGACAAAATTTTAATTGTTATAATTGTGATTTCATAATATGTAGATATCAATCCAACTGAAAAAACTTGTAAATAGTAAATAGTGGAGCTCTGCAGCCATGTACTGGTAAAAATGATCTTTTTTTTTTTATTTTTAAAACAGCATGTTCCAAAAGAGGGGCAAAAATCTTACTTTTAAACCATGTCAAATGATCCATGTTATCCCCATGAATGAAAGTTAAAAACATATGACTTTTATAAAGTGAATTTTACACAAAAAGCTGTTATATATTTATTTATTAATTTATATAAATTAAAAAAAAAATCTTAATAAATCCTCCGAAAACTGCACAAATGTAGTAAAAAAAATTAATGAACAGAAAAATTACATTTAAAAAAAAAAATAATTATTTGTTCCGTGGAGTCTCTAGAGACCCCAAAGACCATGAGTGTACAACCCAAAATGAAGACCGCATAAGGTTAATCTGTGCTGCAGAGTGCTACAGAGTGTGACTTGACTAAATAGGTTAAAACACAGTATGCTGCCATTGACAACAAATAAGTAAGGCACATTGTCAGCATGATTACATAAGCTTAGCACAAGCATTTCACTGAAAAATTATTAAATAAGCCTAAGCAACATTAGTAAGCAAGATGCCAATAATGTGAGAGCATAAAAAAAACTTAGCTTTGCTTCCTGAACACATTTAGAGATGAACAGAGAGCCGTATTAACCATAGGGCTAGGCGGGGATAAAGCCTCGGGGCCCCGAGCAAGGTGAGGGCCCGTGAATGGCTGTGGGATAGATTGACAGGCCATGGGTAGCACTGATCGCCAAAGCCTCGGGTTCAGCGTGATACAAGCAGCGTGCACCTGCTTATACACCGCCTGACTAAACTTGAGTTCTTTTTTGTTCCTTGTGCTTAAACGTTCAAATACACAGTTATGTGTAAAAATGTCTCCTCGTCAACACAGTCATTTGTGTCTTGAACGTAGTTAAAGATAAAGCACGTATAGGCGTAGGCTATATGAGATCCTGACATTGCATGATGAGATTTTAAAGGGATAGTTCACACAAAAAAATAAAAATACTGTCATCATTTACTCACCGTCAAGTTGTTCTAAACCTGCATGAATTTCTTTGTTCTCCTCAACATAAAAGAAGATATTTTGAGGAATGTTTGTAACCATATATTTTCTCGCCCCTATGATCCCAAAAGTGTGTTGTTGGTTTTTTTAATACTACAGAAGTCAGGGGGCCCAGCAACTGTTTGTTTACCAGTATTATTCCAGCTAGGGCTAAAAACGATTCCTCCAGTAACTCGAATACAAAAAATCATCGAGGCAAATTTTTTGCCTCAAGGCTTCCTTTAGTCCATGTACTGTAACTACACACAGAACACTGTTGTGTTTCCACACGAACCATTATTACTGGCGCACAAACCGATAAACGCTGGACATATTTCAGACCATGAATTAATGGTGGTTATTTATGATGTCCCTATGTTAGCTATGTTTTGTGAAAGACTAAGTGCCATTTATGTTGATTGTCTCATTGTCTCTCTCTGACACACAGAAAGTTAGTGAATATCAAACAAAGAGTGCCTCAGCATGATTACAAATGAATAATAATTTTATGCAACAGTTCTTCAATAAACAAGAAGTTAATATTAAGAGACTTACGTTTTAGACAGAATATTGCCTGTTTTTGCTCTATTTCGCCAACAAATAACCATTCCAAACACAGCACTGTTTTGCGTCTTTGAGCAACATGAAGGTCGGTGTTTCGTTCTTGAAAGAATCATCCGTGAAATGATTCAGTTCAATCTCAGTGACTCACTTACTTAACAGTGACTTACTTACTTAACAGTGACTTACTGCCACCTACTGGCAGTTTTGTTTTCACATTTAAAGTATCTTCATTTTAAAAATACATGTAAATATCAGTATTCAATGTTTTGTTTAAAAAAATATATATATATTATTTATGCATTTATAACTGAAAGTTAAATGCATTCATGTCCCTCTGAGCTAATTTAAATAGTGTGTAAATAGGCCTACATCTAAATACCTCAATTTCTTGACTTAAGCCTTCATTTTAGGTTGTAATGTTTACCTTTTTCTAAAGTAATGTGAAAATGATTTTTGTATTTTTATTTTATATATATATATATATATATATATATATATATGTGATATATTTATATTTACATTTTAAATTAAATGGGTTTAGTTTTCATGGTTATTAATATATGCAATTTCAGCAATAAAAATATTCATTTTTCTAAAAATGAAACAAAATTAGTTGTTAATTTTAAGAGGCCTATCTTATTTTCTCTTGTATATGTAGTATTGCTCTTTAATAAAGAAAATGACTAACCCGATTACTTGATTAATCGATTGGTATAATTGGTAGAATACTCGATTACTAAAATAATGCAATAATAGTGTGTTTTTTGTTTAAATTAACAACAAAATAGTTCTGTACTATTTATATACTTCACAACAAAACATCTGTACACTGAAAAAAGCATGGATTATTATATGTCCGCTTATTATTTCATTTGAGAGAGGTATTATTTTTTCGATTTTCACGCAAAGTAGGATGGGTTTCATTCATACTGGACGCCAGAGGGCGCCCTCGTGCAGAAAATCCATATGCGTCAAAGAAGTAGCACTGATTACATTCCATTCCAGCCAGGAAGTCTCTGACATGGATAAAGGCATCGCTATCGCTGTAACTGAATAAAAACAAGATATAACATTAAACGTTTTGAATGATGAAATGCCAATAAGGACAATAAGG
>NW_026129513.1:0-49670 GCF_022985175.1 Labeo rohita | reverse complement strand
GCAAATTGGACATTGCATGTTTAAGTTAGTGTAAAATAAGACATTTCCTGTTGTCAGTAGGTGGCGCTATGATTATAATAAAATATTGGCCTCCAGATGTGTTCAGGCCAGGACTCTTATCGAACGTGTGAAGTTTAAGGCAGATCGGACATTTTATGACCAAGTTACAACATCTTCTACTTCCATGGCGAAACATCGAAATTTGTCAGGCCGCCACGGACACACCCTCCAACGAAAACTCTAGATCTTCACAATTTAACATCGCAAAGGCCTTTAGAATAGACTGACCGAATTTGGTGTTGATCTGAAAAAATCTCTAGGAGGAGTCCGTTACAGAGTAAAACATGTCACTTCCT
This sequence comes from Labeo rohita, assembly GCF_022985175.1. NCBI lineage: Eukaryota > Metazoa > Chordata > Actinopteri > Cypriniformes > Cyprinidae > Labeo > Labeo rohita. The sequence goes on along the minus strand of NW_026129513.1, from coordinate 49,314 downwards.
GTTGCCAGCAGGTGGCGCTATAACTATAACTGAATATGATCATGCATATGTGTTCAGGACCAGACTGTTATCAAACATGTGAAGTTTGGGGCAGATCAGACTTTGTATGGCTGAGTTATAACAACTTCCTTTTTCATGGCGAATCATCGAAATTTGACAGGCCGCCACGGACACGCCCTCCAGTGAAAACTCTAGATCTTCGCAATTTAACATCACAAAGGGCTTTAGATTAGACTGACCAAATTTGGTGTTGATCTGAATAAATCTCTAGGAGGAGTTCGTTTTAATACGACGCCTGGAAATGGCAAAAATGACACAAAAATTGCTGAGAAAATTAAAAATAACTGACTTCCTGTTGGGTTTTGGATTTTGCTCCAAGAGACTTTTTTGTAGGTATTGGTGTGTTGCATGTGTGTACCAATTTGCGTACACGTATGTGAAATGTAGCTCGAGGCGCACTCCGCTGAATGTGTATAGGTGGCGCTATCGAGCCATTTTGCCACACCCACTTCTGAAACACATATCAGATGTAAATTTTCGCCAGTTCTGATACGTGTGCAAAGTTTCATGACTTTTCATGCATGTTTAGGCCCTCAAAAATGCGATTCATTTTGGAGAAGAAGAAGAAGAATAAAAATAATAATAATAATAATAATAAACAGAGCAATTCCAAGAGGGTCCTCGCACCACCGGTGCTCGGGCCCTAATAATAAACGGAGCAATTCCAAGAGGGTCCTCGCACCACCGGTGCTCGGGCCCTAATAATAATAATAATAATAATAATAAACGGAGCAATTCCAATAGGGTCCTCGCACCACCGGTGCTCGGGCCCTAATAAACGGAGCAATTCCAATAGGGTCCTCACACCATCGGTGCTCGGGCCCTAATAATAATAATAATAATAATAATAAACAGAGCAATTCCAATAGGGTCCTCGCACCACCGGTGCTCGGGCCCTAATAATAATAATAATAATAATAAACGGAGCAATTCCAAGAGGGTCCTCGCACCACCGGTGCTCGGGCCCTAATAATAATAATAATAAACGGAGCAATTCCAAGAGGGTCCTCGCACCACCGGTGCTCGGGCCCTAAATATATAAATGTAAATTGTGAATATATACAAGTAAATTTGAATATATAGTTATAAGTCTGAATATATAGAAGTGAATCTGAATATAGTTATAATTCTGAATATATAAATGTATATTGTGAATATATAGAAGTAAATCTGAATATACAGTTATAAGTCTGAACATATAACTGTAAATCATTGATATAAATGCATCATGAAATCTGAAAATATGTATAAATCCTGAATATATAAATACAAATATAGATATACAGTATCTCACAAAAGTGAGTACACCCCTCACATTTCAGCAATCATTTTAGTACATCTTCTTAAGGGACAAAACCTGGATATATTTTAGTAGTCAATGTGAGTAGTCAATGTGCAGCTTGTATAGCAGTGTATATTTACTGTCCACTGAAAATAACTCAACATACAGCCATTATTGTCAAAACAGCTGGCAACAAAAGTGAGTACACCCTAAGTGATAATAGCACTTGCGTTATTTAACCATACAAAGCCACATGTACTATCCATCATGTTCATGTTTTTGTCTGCTTGACAAGAAGTGTATCTTGTATTAGAGCAGTTAAAATTTGATGCTTTGAGTACAATTTTTTAATACTGACCACTGGACGTTCAACAAGGCATCTCATGGCAAAGAACTTTCTGAAGATTTCAGAATTAGAATTGTTGCTCTCCACAAAGATGGCCTAGGCTATAAGAGGTTCAGTAACAACCTGAAACTAAGTTACAGTATTGTGGCCAGGGTCATACAGAGGTTTTCCAAGATGTGTTCCATTCGGAATAGGCCTTGCAAGGGCAGACCAACAAAGTTGAGTGCTCAATCTGTGCATCAGGTGCAGAACCTGGCTTCAAAAAACAGATGGATGAGTGCTGCCAGCATTGCTTTAGAGGTTGCAGAAATAGAAGGTCCGCTTGTCAGTGCTCAGACCATACTCTGCACACAAGTCGGTTTGCATTTGTTATGATAGATAACTACTAGTATAACTTACCTATGCCATGTTTGGTCTCTCTGAATTTGTATTTTGATGATCTAAATCATGGTGTACATTATATGTTGATACCTTTGCAACATATTAGTGTTTTAAAAATCCTTAGTAGTTTTGCATCAACACCCAATCAAATTACATATGCAAAGTACCATGCTCACAGACAAAGAGTCGTAAACTTTTCCTCCAAAGGCGAAAGTTACCATTGGTTCTTGGACCTCCTGGAGGTGTAGCCTCCAGAGACCTTAAATGCAACCCACGAGCTTCCCCCACTCTCTACTGCAAAATCTTCTGATCGCTGCCCGTGTGGAAGGACTCACCGGGAGCCTGAGCTGGCACAGGGCATGCCCGGTGGGCCCGACAGGCCCCAACATATAGAGCTGTGGCTCTCAACCACAAAGAGTCAGAATAATAACAATGGAGTTCATCTTCGCTCAACCCTGGAATTCATCCTCATGGAAATGTCCTCGAACAGACATTTCTCGCTTCTTCTGCGTGTTTTCTTTTAGTTTCTTCACTCATCTCACATCAGCGACTCGCCTCAGCCAGTCATTGGTTCTTTTAGAACCTAAAAGGATGAGGAGGATGAGCTAGAACTCTTCAGAACTTCCCTAAGCGTGCATCAGGCCTTGCGGCCTTGTCTTTCCATTCCCCAAAGATCATAGGATTTCAGCTGGGTCTGATTCCAAAACCACCACTGCTCCAAACCATCAAGACTTTCACCCGAGACTGCATTCGGACACTTGTTCAACGACCAAGGCAATGCAAGTATCGCACATCTAACTAAAGAAAACAGAGGTTTAGTATAAGCTGTAGACAGCACTGATGGTTTCACTCAGGTGGTTAACTGACTCTTTTCATAGCTTCATTTTCTTGTATCTCTAATGGCTTTTCTTAATGGCTTTTCACTGACCCTTCCCCCATGTATTAGTGATTTCATATTTGTTTGTTTAGATTAGTTATGTGTCAGTCCTTAGTTAATAAAATTCTTGTGCACAAATTATATGAGTTTTGATTCTGATTCTGCCTTGCAAAATTAATGTCCCTTTACAATTCCGATTCAAGCTACATGCTCTAATGCAATAGTACTTTAACTTTAAAATTTATTTACTGTGGCCAAGAAAATATCATTTCTTGCTGATATGAAATTATACTGAATGTTCGCTGGACAAACATATAAGTTGATGGAAAATTAATTCTGCTACAGTTACTGCTGGCAGCTGATATAAATAACTGTAATTAATCATAATTAATTGTAATTATTTATATACATTTCCCTTTTGAGCTAAATCGCTACACTGATACATGTACATGTACATAGGCATCCTGTTTCCATAAAAAAAAAAAAAAAAGAACATCTGCCTATTGACATGCCTAATAGTAAAGATAAATTTACAATGCCCTCCACCAATATTGGCACCCTTGGTAAATATGAGCAAAGGGAGCTGTGGAAATAAATAGGCATTGTTTATGTTTTCGATCTTTCATTAAAAACATTCACAAAATTCTAACCTTTCGTTGAAGTAAAACAACAGAAACTGGAGGGAAAAACTCCAAAATAAATGTTTTTCTCTAGTTCATGTTGGCCACAATTATTGGCACCCAATCGTTGCAAAGTCCTTTTCCCAAGATAACAGCTCCGAAACTCTCCTATAATGCCTGATGAGTTTGGAAAACACCTGACCTCATACAGAATAACTCCAGATCCTTCGGATTCCCAGCTCCATGTTGGTGCTTCTTTTCTTCAGTTCACCCCACTGATTTTCTATGGTTCAGGTCAGGGAACTGAACATTTTGTGCTCAGTGACACATTTTTGTGTTGATTTTGATGTTTGTTTTGGATCACCAAAACCATGACCCATTATAAGATTTCTAACAGAGGCAGTCAGGTTTTGATTTTTTATCTGTTGGTATTTTATAGAAACCATGATGCCCTGCATCTGAACAAGACGTCCAGGAACTCCGGCAGGAAATAGGCCCACAACATTAAAGATTCAGCAGTATATTTAACCGTGGACATTGGGTACTTTTATCAGTGTTTGCACCAATCCCGTCTGGTGGGTTAGCTGCTAAAAAGCTCTTTTTTAAGTTTTATCTGACCATAGAAGCCAGTCATGTCTGACAACTGAATATGGCAGAGTTTATTTTTGGATGAGCGAGAAGGATTTTTCTTAAAACCCTTCTTAAAGAATATGTGGTGATGTAGGGCTATGTGACATTTTTTTATGCTTTCTGTCCCCTAGATTCAACTAATCTCTGCAGTTCTTCAGCTGTGATCTTTAAAGAGTCTTTGACCACTTAAACTCTCGTCCTAAGTGTGCATTAGGAAGATGTAGACACACATCCTCTTCCAGGCAGATTTGTAACATCTTTAGTTGATCTGAACTTAATTATTGCCCTGATGGTGAAAATGGGGATTTTCAATGCTTTAGCTGTTTTCTTACAGCCACTTTCTGTTTTGTGAAACTCAGCCCCGCAGATCACAACTATATTCTTTGTTTTTACTTCTTGTGACGATTGAGGGAATTTGGCCTTTGTGTTCCTCATATTTAGAATCCTGTGTAACAGGAAGTCATGGCTGCACAATTTCATGGTGTGCTAAAACATGTAAATATGGACAGGAATATACTTCAGAGATATTTTACTCATAATAATTTCTAGGGGTGCCAATAATTGTGGCCAACATGAACTAGAGAAAAACATTTATTTCAAAATGAGATTATCCCCCCACTTACCATTGTTTTACTTCAGTGAAAGGTTAGAATTTTGTGAATTTTTTGAATGAAAGATCAAAAGGATAAACAATGCATATTTTTTATTTTTTTTCCAAAGCTGTCTTTGCTCATATTTACCAAGGGTGCCAATATATTTGTGGAGGGCACTGTATGTTGAAATGTAGACTACATATATATATATATATATATATATATATATATATATATTCAGATTTGCATTTATATACTCAATATTTATAAACATACATTGTAATTTACTATTATATAATTAGAATAATAGATATAAACTCACAATTTACATTTATATTTTCAAACTTTTACAACAGTATTTTCAGATTTACCTATATTTATTCAGACTTTTAGCTATATATTCAGATTTACTTCTATATATTTACAATTTACATTTATATATTCAGAGTTATAAATGTACATTTACAATTCACATTTATATATTCAGATTTAGATTTATATATTCAGAACTATTAGTATATATTCAGATTCGCATTTATATATTCAGATTTATAACTACATACGAAGATTTACATTTATATATGCTGACTTATAACTATATATTCATATTTACTTCTATATATTCAGACATATAACTATATGTTCAGATTTGCATTTATGTATTCAGAATTATAAGTATATATTCAGATTTACATGTATATATTCAGATTTACATTTATATATTCAGACATAATACATTTAGACTTATAACTATATATTAACAATTTACATTTCTATATTCAGATTTACATCTATATATTCAGATTTTTATATAATTATTTTCTGTTTGGCACCTCATACTATACACACACACACACACACACACACACACAGTTGTGTTTCCATGTTTTATGGGGACATTCCATAGGCGTAATGGTTTTTATACTGTACAAACCGTATTTTCTATTGCCCTACACCTACCCTACACCTAAACCTACCCATCACAGGAGACTGTGCACACTTTTACTTTCTCAAAAAAACTCATTCTGCATGATTTATAAGCCTGTTTCCTCATGGAGACCTAAAAATGTGTGTGTGTGCACCTGGTATTTATCACGTTATTGGGACCAAATGTCCCCACAAGGATAGTAATACCAGTAAATTTTGACCTTGTGGGGACATTTGGTCCCCATAACGTGATAAATACCAGGTACACACACAAACACATTGTAATGGCAAAATCAAGACAATTTAATTACAGTTTCTACCTAATCAACAAAGCTGAGTTCTAACGCTTTCTTTTTTTCTTCCATCTTTTATTCCTTTTCTCCACCTCTCCTTCTTTTTATTAAGGTATATCTCCCTTCTTTCAGGGTCTGCATTACAACAAGCCTTGTAGCGTTGCTGCTTCTCTGCCATTTCCTGACAAATACATGGATACCATTTAAACAACTCTTTCTTTTAAATGCATAATAAATTAATTATAAGTACCAATACATGTTGTAAACACTTGTTGTTGTTTTTTTTTTTTTTTACATCGACCGTTATAATATGTCCATAGTAACAGGATAGACATTCTATGCTAAAGTCAGCCATTGCTATTCATGTGATGAACAACAGGCTAGTGCATACTAGTAACATGTTTATTAGACATATTTTCAAAATTACAAAACAAACAAAAAAAAAAAAATTATATATATATAAATTTATATATTTATGTTTGTTCTATAAATAGACATAACAGGATGGACGTTTTATGCTTTACCACATCAGTGAATCATTCTAAAACACTGAAAAAAAGGGTGAATTAAGGAGTGTTACTTACTCTGCTTCTTGTAGTTTGTCACCAAAAAGTATTCTACTTCCTGAGAGTCATGTTGTTAAAGAAACATTCAAGGGGGAACATTCAATTCAGGGACACCTGAATTAAAGGTTTTACGCGTTAAAAACGTATTAATAACAAAAAATATATTTTGCTGAGGAATGTTATAAATAAGAATATACAACAATATAATTAACAATAATTTTAATTATTTATATTTGGCTGAAGTTATGCAAGCATACTTGGGGACATAGCAGTTTAGCCCAGTGTTTCCCAACCTTTTTTCTTCCACAGCAAAAAAAAATAAAAAAATCCCACGGCACACCACTAACCACTAAAACAAACAAACAAACATTACAATGATCAATAGCACTGATTTAAAAAACAATAATGAAATATAATAGAGGTAGGAAATTTTTTATAATTTTCCATGGCACACCCGACAACCTGTCACTGCATACTAGTGTGCCGTGGCACAGTGGTTGGGAAACACTCGTAGCTTTATAAAATTACAGTTGAACCACTGACGTCATGCAGACTATTTTAATGATGTCCTTACTACGTTTCTGTGCCTTGACCCTGGTAGGACCCTTACTGTCTATGCAAGATCAGAAAGCTCTCGGATTTCATCAAAAATATCTTTATTTGTGTTCTGAAGATGAATGAAGGTCTTACGGAGGTCTTAATGACTTAATGAATTTTCATTTTTTGGTGAACTATCCCTATAGAGACTGTGTCTGTTCCCTGAATATTGAAGGCAAATAATATGTTCACCACTGCTTGGCCACTGGAAATGTGTGCTTCTACATACATTTCTGTAACACCGTAATTACGTACCTTACTGCACGTTTTGCAGCAGTTTCAAAGTGAAATGTCCAGGGAGTGGTGCTAAATCACACATTCAATACGTGACTGTGCGACGTTTTTATTATGTTGGTAAAGCCACGTATTACGCTGATTTACGTATTGCAGCTGTTCAGAATTTAAATATTTGGGTAGTGTCGCTAAAGGTTAATTGCTCTATCTTGTTGGAAATATCCCCTAAACAAAACCCAATAGTGTTAACAAATGCAAACATTGTATGTGACGACAATGTTATGTATCAGTTTTCAAATCGCACAAGATTGTTTTGAAGCTATAATATAATATTCTGCAAGTAATTGTGTTAAAGTTATTAATAAAAACTCTCCTATTCTGAAATAGAAAACCCAGAGTTTCCCTCATTTCAGGGTTAAGAGTTTTCACTAAACCTCCTTTCTAAAATGGGCCTCAGGCCACCTTCTTCCAATGCTCTGTGGTCCCTTTCTGATGCTTACGTGGCCACTGTTGGTGCTTTTGATGGTGGACAGGGGGTCAGCTTGGGCACCCTGACTGATCTATGCAGCCCCATATGCAAAAAAACTGTGATGCACTGTGTATTCTGACACCTTTACATCAGAACTAGCATTAATGTCTTGAGTAATCTGAGCTACAGTATCTCAATCTGTTGGATCGGACCACGTGGCCAGCCTTCGTTCCCCACGTGCACCAGTGAGCCTTGGCTGCTCATGACCCTGTCGCTGGTTCACCATTGCTCCTTCCTTGGACCACTTTTGATAGATACTGACTACTGCAGACTGAGAACACCCCAAAAGAGCTGCAGTTTTGGAGATGCTCTGACACAGTCGTCTAGCCATTACAATTTGGCCCTTGTCCAACTCACTCAAATCCTTATGCTTGCCCATTTTTCCTGCTTCTAACACATCAACTTTGAGGACAAAATGTTCACTTGCTGCCTAATATATCCCACCCACTAACAGGTGCCATGATGAAGAGATAATCAATTTTATTCACTTCACCTTTCAGTGGTCATAATGTTATGCCTGATCAGTGTATGTTAAATGTTGTAGTGATGATGACATCACTGAATCAACAATGAACTGACTTTAAATGAAAATTTGACTGTTTGTTATTGTCCTCCTGCATTATCGACAATTTTCCTGATTGACACTGTAAAGTTGCTCTGATGCAATCTGTATTGAATGAAGTGCTATACTGTATAAATAAAGGTGACTTGACTTGAATTTTTATACCAGTTTTAAAATTTTATTACATTTTTGTTCCTGAAATCCATACTTCTGCTGGGATCAGCATAATCCTGATTTTTTTGGGCCAAGGGCCAGATTTGAAGGCAAATTAGAGCGCAATTTCATAAAAGTGCCGATGGGAGGGGAAAATTCTGTGTGTGATTTACTGATAATGCATGCATTAAAGAACACAGACACAGCCAGATCATTTCCATTATGACAGCGCAATCTACCAAGAGCACCGCAAATTGCTGCCTGCTTTAAGAAATGCTTTTTTGGGTGTTAAATAATGGCAATAATTTGATTTATTTTACTACAAATGCCATGGTTAAGGTATGGCGAGTCTAACAAAACCATGGTTAATTTTTGGTTACTTTAGTTTAGCTATTTTATTTGTTTTATTTAATTGTAGTATAATTTAGTATAATTATTAATTAATTAATTTCAAACATATCAAAAATGCACACAGTAAGAGCCAAAATACACAAGGAAATGTGTTGTGAAAAAAAAATATTGCCGGCAATCACAGACATTTGGATTCGGATGAGATTAGTTTTCTCAGAGGATCACGGAGTATGACGGAAAAAAAAACAGTAGGTAATTTGCTCTGGAATTATTATAAAGGTTGTGTGAGAAAAAACACTAAAATCGCAATGTACGTCTGTGAAACACAAATTTCTCTAATGACCCCCTATAAAACTACTCTCATCCAAACTGGGTTTAAGACTGGATTTTATGATCTAATCTAATTTCAGAATCCTGTTTTTTTTTTCTTTTGAACAACACATTTAATATTTGATCCAATTCGATCAGATTACTTTTGAACAACTGACCCTAGGTGTTAAACAAAAAAATTAAACCACCAGGAACACTTTAGTCTCCAGTGCCACTATTTTCCCGAACTGCAACCTACTTGGAGTTTGCAAAAGGTGTCAGTTTCTCAGAGACTTTGCTGAGTTTAAGAGTTACACTTGAGGTAACAACACTACTTCCTCTTTTACCACTGTTTGAAGAATTTGTCTCCTACCCTGAAAGGTCCATCTTGCTCACTGTTCTGAAGACTCCAGGGAGTTTGCAGTTCTGGAAAATGGTGGCTGGAGACTAAGGCCAGGCTCAGGCTACATGAGTTTTAGGCTGATTTATGGCCAATTTACCCCTCCCATAAAAAAAATCTTGTCCAGGATATTGGTTGGTTCTGATGTTCATCAGAATATTTGGTAATGTGAGGCATTTAAAAAGATTGAAAGCTGAACTTCCTGATCTCTTCACAGACACATTAGGCCGGCCCGATGATATCAAACGGTTGATCTTTAGGACTTTAAGTCAACAGGATGAGAAAGGTAAACGAGAAAAGTTTTGAAACGGCAACCACAAAACAAGCTGTCGTACAGGTCCACTGAACAGCGGAGATGAAAGAACAGCAATAGGAAGTGTGGCGACGACACAACTGCTTGTATAACAAGCATGTACATACCAAAACCAGACAAAGAGAAGAGCTGGAGAGAAATCACCACAGTTTTGAATGTACCAGGTGAGTATAGAAAACTGCCTTGGCTGTTCTTGGGTGAAAAAAAAAAAAAAAAAAAAGAATATTATTATATACCCACTATGCGCACACACATTCTTTCTCTCTCTCCCTCACACACACAAAAACTTAGTTATATGAAATAGATTTTATGAAAACACTTTCATAAAGTGCCATTTCAAAATTCTCAAGAAGAACTTAAAAGGGTTCAAATGTGTCTCTTCTAGAGACTTCAGCATCTCAGCACAGGACCTGGATGAGAGCACTCACCTGTCACTGGGGCTTCTATGTCCAGGAGGTTCTTCTCCGAACGGAGGATTGCAGCTCCCTCGCCAATTAATCGCAGTGCAACACTCTCCTCCACGCGCCCCTCTTTAGTGAGGTGGGCTTTCAGGACGTCTACTTTGGGTTTGCCCTCACTATCAAACACCTCTTTCACAGTCAGCCGGTGACTTGGGGGAAACGGGACAGCTGGAAGGAAAAGAGATAGAAAGGACTTTCATTTTGTTACTGTTATGCTTGACAGGGTAGCTGAGCGTGGTAACCAAACTTGCAGGTATTTTGTGACAAATAAATACAACATCATTCATACAATATAACTTAATGTAAAGATATACAGTAGTTCCAAAGGCTGTCATTGCCATTGATTAATCAGCAAAAATAGTAAATTTGGTTGACATGACGGCACTGGTTAATTATAAGTGGCTGACATAAAAACATGGTAACACTTTAAAATAAGGTGTCATTTGTTAACATCAGCTGCGTCCCAATTGAAAGACTCCAGCCTTCGGAGGACAGGTCCTTTGAAGTATGCAGCTGACTTGGTCTACAAAGGATGCTCAGAGTCTAGCCTTCACAGGATTTCCTAATTGCGCCACCAGGTGTTCCAGATTGCCGCTCCTGTCGTGTAGCAAGAGCAAGTAGCAAGTGCGAGAAGAGAGCTACCATAGATTAAATTTGTTTATGAAATTAAAATAACTTGAGCCTGAATTGTTAGTTTTTGACTTTTAATTACCGAATTACACTTTAAAAGTAAGTATTAAAGTAAGTTTAGACTTACCTGAATATAGTAATGACATGAAAAATACAAAATATAAAGTGGTTAAATGTTGACTTATATCTTACCAAAATGTGATTTTATGTTGTTTATTCTATTATTAATTATTATGGACATAAATTGACCATGGTGAACAGATTTTCAGCCCTGTTTAATTTTATGCAGTTGTAGTTAGCATTAGCAACTATTTGTTAATATTCCAGCAATGAACTTTGTTCGTTTCATTTGTATAATAAAGTGGTGGAGTGTAACGAAATACATTCCTTAAGTATTCACAAATGAGAAGTACTACGTTTTTTTTTTTTTTTTTTTTTTTCATCACAGGACAGCAACACTACAAAAACATGGCCTTTTACATTATGATGCACTGTTGTTTTAATTAAACTTCCCAACAGTAAATAAACTATTTTTAATGTAACAACCTTGAACATATTCAGAAGTAAAATGCAACATACAGTACACAGTAAGGCAGCAGTAATATTAATGCAAGATCATCATATATAAAAAAGTGATTTTTTTCTGTAGAATACATACCTTAAGTACATTATTAGTATGAAGGATAATACTTGTACTTAAGGTTTTAATGCATGCAGTTTTTCCTCAATGCGACAATGGCAGTTACTTAAAGTACTTTTATAAAGTAACTCAATATTTCTCACACCAATTACTTTGTCATAGCTCTACACAATTAGTCCTTTGCTCCTTTCCATAAATCAGACCAGACCACTGTACTGCAGGATAAACCTGAACGTCCTAGTGCTGGACAGTGGAAATATGCACTCAAACACTCTGGAGGCCATCCCAGAAGATGTCCCACTGGCAGAGGCTGTACCAGGCTCTCTATTGTGGCAGTCCATCCAGGTCCAGCAGCACCACAGGGTCTTCCTGTTCAGCTTAATGAAAGCGTACATATATAGCCTCCATGCTCCTGATGGGGATCTCCTGCCAGACCCGGATCACGGCATCAGTGAGCTCCTGGGCAACCTGTAGTGTTACTTTCCGATACAGTACATAACGTCCCAGAGGTTCTCAATCACTGCTATCTTTTTGATCACAACTAGGGTTGGGTATCGTTTGGGGTTTTTTCGATACCGGTGCCAAATCGATACTTTTAAAACAGTACCAGTGCCAAAACAGTGCCTGAACCAATACTTTTAAAAAAGCCACAAAATGGTGGATGACACAAGAATATCTTTTTTATTGGACAAAAAAGTTATTTAAATTGAACAATGTATTAAAAGTTTAAAGTATACATTAATATTTAACTAAACACAAAACACAACACACAACAACAATAAAACCTAAGCCACCTAAACCAACTACAATAATTTAACAGCTTCAAATTTCAGCAACTCTTTTGCAAAAATATGACCATTATTTGCCTTCTCTGGCAAAATACGAAACCTCTCCTAATAGTGCCAGCCGATGTCCGCAAACTGTCAAACACAGTGCATCCCTCTGCTTTCAAGTTTATTCCATGTACCCTCAAATGTTTCATTAGGTTTCCCCATTTACACGCAACGCAACTGTAAAACATTGCTGCATTCACATGCTTCTCGGATGGTCTCATTTCCTGGCGATTTGTGCTTTTAATTTGAAATGTGAAAATGGACAGTAACTACAAAGATGTCTTGGATTTGTATCATCAAAGCTTTCCGACGTTCACGTGAGTTTTCTCATTCAGGAAATAATTTTTCTGATCATTCTGACACCCCATGAATGCAGTATTTAAATTTAACTAGCGATCATGCATGTTGATGAATCAATGCTTCTTACATCCGTATCATAGCACCAGAAGACAAATATTTCAATCGACAGTTCAGGCATTTAAGTGGCACCGAAATGAGGCACGGAAATTTGTGTTCTGATTTGGTCTGGTACATACCGGCCATATGGTAATACGGCACCGGGTTTCGGTACCCAACCCTAATCACGACATATAATCACTGCTGTTAAATCATGTTCATAATTTCTTCTTGAATATATGTCATTAACGCCCTCCTCTACTCGCTCTTCACACACTCCGCTCCCCCATCCATTCCATCAACACCATTGTCAAATTTGCTGATGACACCACCATAGTGGGATTGATTACAGACAATAACAGCATACAAGGAGGAGGTCCAAAACCAAGGAACATATAATTGACTTCAGAAGATCAAAGTATACTGAGCACTCTGCATACAGGGTAAGGAGGTCGAGAAGGCTTTAAGTTCCTTGGTGTGCATATCTCAGCCGACCTCACCTGGACTATACTTGAGTATTGTTAAAAGAAGATTATAAATCTCCTTCCTCAGGAAACTGAAACAGGTGCACCTCCCTCATCACCTTTTCTATCGGTCAACAATAGAGAGCCTTCTGACCTACTGCATGACAGTGTGGTCAGCAGCTGCACAATAAGAGAATAAAAAAGACCTGCAGTGGATGGTGAAGGTGGCAGAGTACATCATTGGCATAATACTACCTCCCCTCAAAGACATTTCCACTCTGCCCTCTGGGAAAAGATACAGAACAATCAATACGAGGACAAACAGATTATCAACAGACAGTTTATTCCCTTAGGCAGTCAAATTTATAAATCCTCCTACTTCCCTCCTTGTGCTGCCAAGCATTATCGAACAATAAACCAATGTCTCAGGTTTACAAGTGCAATAGTACACACGCACACACCACACTGCATATTTGCATTAATCTGTAAATACTTCTCATATGTTTCCATAAATCTTATACTGTTACACTTATGTTTATTTCCCTATATCCTGATATACATTCCTATAGTATACACCAATACTATGTACACTGTATTCTGCACTGTCATTCTTGTTTAACTTGCTCCAGTTTGCACTACAATATCTTGCACAGATATTTTATATTGTATATTTTACATTGTACAATTTATTCTATTCTATTCTATTCTATTCTATTCTATTCTATTCTATTCTATTCTATTCTATTCACTAACTGCATTAGGGTTAACTATTTTTACTACCCTAGAAGTGTACATTTCTGCCATTTAGACATTACTTTAACACAACCATCTCTGATAACATTACTCTTTAACTATAATGTAAAAACATTCATTCTCAGATGCTTTACAACGTAATATGAAATATGCAATACATATTGTGAAAAGTGTTATAAAAATAAATGTAAATTAAATTGAATTAGCGCTGGTTGATATACCGCAACCAATAAGAAATAAAAAAAACAAAAAAAAAAAAAAAAAACCTGCATACCTGTAAAAGAAGCTACACAGAGAGCATTGTGAATTGAGAGCAGAGTTGCAAAGTTCATATATAATATGCAACTTTTGGCTTTTTTTTTTGTGAAGCTGCATGAAAAAATCTCGGGTTGCGGGTTGTGTTTTTTGGACATATTTTAACAAATATGGTTGCTCGTTCAAGCCCAAAGGGAGCATGTATAAAGTAAAAAAAAAAAAAAAAGGGATCCATGGGGAACCCCGCAGGTCAAACGTGCATTGGAGGATCAAAGGCATTTATATAAGCAGAAAAAAAGTTCTACTGTTCAAATAGGATTTGAACCAGTTCAGTGCATAACCTTTAATACCCACACAGTGTTCAAGATGAGAAATACGAATATCATGATCAACCATATCAAAGGCTGCACTCAAATCCAACAGCAGTAGTATTATAGAGTTCCCAGAATCAACAGATAATAAAATATCATTTGACACTCTTAAAAGAGCAGATTCTGTACTGTGATATTTTCTAAAACCAGACTGAAAAGATTCAAAGACTCCACTTGACTCTATAAAGTGGTTAGTTTTAAACTCTTTTTTTAGTTTTAAACTCGCTACCAGTTCATGAAGAGAGTCTATAGAAAAGGCATAGTTTGTGGGGACAATATGTTGTCTAATGTCACATATCTTGCTTTTAAAGTACCTTAAAAAGCATTCCCAAATGGTAGCTGGTTAACAGTAGAGTTAATTGTGGAGAACAAAATCTTTGGTCTTTGATCATTTCTAGCTATGATGTCAGAAAAATACTTTGATTTAGCCTCCTTTACAGCTCTTTGGTATTTAATGAAGTATGTAGTATCTCTAATGACACATGCAACTTATCTTTCTTCTATTTCCGTTCTGTGTGCCAACATACTCATCTCAGAGCCCGTGTATCAGTATGTAGCTATCTAAAATTTCAGTACAGGTAGAATTAAATAAAGTAAGTTGCAGTCAAGAGACACCAGCTTACAAGCCTCATTAAATGGGAAACAAAATCCTCACTAAAAGTAGATCTAAACATAAGTGATCAAATAACAGAATTAATAGCTTTAACAACCTGATTTGAAACAGAACAGATGAACATCCAGTGGTTATGATCCAAAAAAAATTTAAATCACCAATTTCAAGATCATAAATAAGACCAACAGTAAGGTCAAGTGTATGGCTGAGTGAGTAACCATTTGGACTAAGTCGATAACCAATAAAACATTTTAGCAAGCAGATTTGTATCACAGCAGACATGAACATGGTTGTGTTTGTTAATGTCTAATTCCTCACAGGCCAGAGACTCAGAATGTAACTGATCCATTACTGTCTCAGCTTAACAAGCCAGACACTTAGAACCAGGAATGCCTGTTAAAAGGGTAACTTCTATGACTGACTGCTGGCATCAGAGGGGTCACACAGAGTGTAGCCTACCTTTCTTTCTCCTTGTGGAATTCATTTGTATAGTCCAAAACACAGTTAGTTTAACTGATGCATTATTCACAAACCACTACCAAAATAAGATAAGATATAAGATACTGCACTACACATAGCTGTCACAAAGAATACTTATTTCTCTAAATAAGTACAAAATAAGTTTTAAAGGGGTCCTTTAAGTTACAAATCTCAAAGTCCACTCCAAAGGGAGATATTTCGTTTTAAAAAAAAATCCCTGTTCAAGAAATACAACGAACAGCTCCTTTGGACTACAGCGTTTGTTTTCCCCATGCAATGATGTCACAACGCGGTCCATTAGAATATCATTAAATTAAATCCCGCCCACGGAAATTCGAATTGTAGGGACGAGGTGGGGGATTACCCTAACGATGCAGCGTGGAGAGCCGCTTCAATGACCCGCAGCGCAGTGGGTATAAACACTAGCACTGATTCAGAGCAGTAACACGCCCGCAGACGTGTGCAGTACAGGGGGTCGAAACACATGCAGAAGCCGCGGTATACTCCAGTTGCCACGTCGGAGCCATAATGTGCTGCAAATGTGCGCAGTGTGTGGTAAAGAGATTTATTCATCATACAGTGTAGATAACGTTAGCTTCACTAACAACGTGAGTGTTTTTTAAAATGCATAAACTTGCACTAGTATAGGCTAGGCTTATCGGTGATGATGTTCTTTGATAATGTTAGGCTGCTTTTAGCCTTATGCTGGAGCTGGTTTTGGACAATGAAACTAAGTATTAAATTAAATACATTAGCACGATAATATCATGTATTGGCGATCTCGCAGGCTGATGATAAGACCCAGCACTACTGTAGTGTATTATTTACTCATCCTCCATGCATCCTAGGTGTATATGACATCCTCCTTTCAGATGAATGCAATCAGAGTTATATTAAAATTTGTTTCACATGGCTCCGGGGGGTTAATAAAGGCCTCCTGTAAGAATCACTTTAATCTAGCTTGCGCTAAGAATTGTACATGGAACTTGCTTCTTTGACAAGGGGCGTGGCAGTACTGAAACACCAACTAAGCTGTTAGACCAATCGCAACGCAGTGGGACAGTAACCAATCACAACAAATTTTGTTTTTCGGAAGGCAGAACCCGGAACTAATCGAGTCATTTGTGCCAGGCTGGTAGAAATGTATTGTAATGATGTAAATTATGTAAAAAAAAAAAAAATAATGTGTTTTTTGAACCACCAAGCATGAAAGCATGTTCTAGTACACCCCCAAAACAAAATCAAGACTCTGTTAAAGAGCATAACAGGACCCCTTTAAGGTTTGAAAATATAGTTCTGAACTGATTGAATATACAGTGTTGATTGAAAGCTTGCGAACTTTCAAGTCCTGAAAGTTGACAAAGAGAAACCAATCAAACAAATGAGACAACAAAACATACTGTCATTTATGTATTCAGGTACACTGCCCTCCAAAAGTCTGGAAACGCCCTAGAAAAGTGGGGTTTTGGACAATATTGTCATGAATCCTTCTTCATTTTTGATAATTTTGCACTGATAAGGGACAACACAAACTACGAAAACGTATTTTATTACATAAAGAGTTTATACATAGAAAAAACTTACATTTTCAATTCATCAAAATATCCACCATTAGCAGCTATTACAGCCCTGCATAATCTGGGCATCCGAGCTGTCAGTTTATTCAAACATTGACTTGAAATATTACTCCAAGCCTCCTGAAGGATTGCCCATAGATGATTCACACTGGTTGGACACTTCTTACGGACATCGCGGTCCAGTTCCTCCCATAGTAGCTCAGTTGGGTTGAGGTCGGGTGATTGGGGAGGCCATTCCATGACAGGCATGATGCTAGCTGATTGTTTCCTCTCCAAATAGGATTTGCACAGCTTGGAAGTGTGCTTGGGGTCATTGTCTTATTGGAAGGTGAAGCCGTGACAAATAAGGCGCTGACCAGAAAGAACAGCATGTTGTTGCAAAATGCTGTGGTATCCATGCTGGTTCAATATTCCTTGGACATGATACAGGTCACCAACTTTTCCTGCTCCAAAACAGCCCCAGACCCTCACACTGCCACCTCTATGCTTCAAAGTGGGTGTGATACAGGCATCTAACATCTTTTCACCAACTCCGCGTCTCACGTAAAATCATCTCTTTAAGCCAAAAACATAAAATTTGGATGCATCCGTCCAGAGCACCTTCATCCAATCATCTGCTGTCCACATTTCTGTGCTTCTTTGCCCACTTCAGTCTCTTTTTCTTGTAGTTTGATCTTAGCAGTGGTTTCTTAGCTGATATTCGGCCATGCAGACCTGCTTGTTGGAGTCTCCGACGGACAGTAGTACACGACACTGGTACATCACGTGCACTGTTGAGATCAGCTCTCAGCTCTGGACAAGTCAGGCGTCTGTTGCGAAGGCTGGGCATCTTGGTCTTCCACTCCTCTTTCTGTCTTTATTGGACCCAGACTTTGCCTTTCGTCCCAAGCAATAGTGGACACCTTTCAGTAAAGTGAAATGTTCAACTTTTTGATTATATCTTGCATTGAATAGCCTTCATTCCTTAGAACTATTACAGACTGATGTGTTTCCAGAGAAAGCTGCTTGCACCTGGCTATGTTGTCAAGAAACACATGGAAACTCTGTATAAAATGGGCCAAACAAGTCATTTGATTGGCAAGAGCTATTTGTAAACTATCTGAACTAAACTGTATTCTAATTGGTTCATTGTATTCTAAACTTAATTGGCAATCAACTGTTGAAGCTATTAAGGTGTGCTGACCCAAAAATATTTTAAAATCCTGGGCCAAGTTTAAACCAGTAACAAGGCATCACAGCTGGCAAAGGGGTATGTCTGATTTGACATGTATATATTGCCATTATTATGTAATCAAAATGAAAATTATTATTGCTGGTCTTCAATGATAATGTCAAGTTATTTTAATGTATTTGCACCAAAAATGATAAATATTTATGCTTTATGCTTGAAAAGGTTACAAAACTCCAAAAGAGTCTTGACTCCTAAAATCCACAGTTAGACAGACTGTACAAATGAAGAAAATTCAAGACCATTTTTACCCTCCCCAGGAGTGGTCGACCAAAAAAGATCACTTCAAAGCAAGGCATGTAAAATTTTGCGAGGTTGCAAAGGACCCAGGGTAACTTTCTCACATTGGCTAAGTATGCATCCATTTGCCAAACCCTGCAACTATAAAGCAAGAATTAGGGGTTGACCAATATGTGTTTTTCAGGGCCGATGCCGATACCGATTATTACAGATCAAGTAGACCGATAACTGATATTTTGAACCGATATATATGTCTAGTGTAAAAATTAAAATTAATGTCAAAATTAAGAATAACAAGGGCTCTGACAAAAACTGCCTTCCCTGGTGTTAACTGAGTGTAGAACTTTTGTCTACCTCTGTGCATCCATCCATCTACTATAAGGGTAATATAAAGAGAGCGTTAAAAGTGGTGCCACTGCATCCCTGCTGACTGATTGCTGATTGCTGACTGACTGATTCATGATTAAGCCTATGAACACTGTACTACAGCTAAACAGCTTGGGGAAATTTAAGTATTTTGCTTCAATAATTTACATGTTAGAAATGTATGTCTAATACTATTACCTCTCGTAATTCCTCATTAATTCTTTTCTAATGACTAAAACATAACCTAAAATAATAGAGTTGACTATTCAATTCATCTAATGCACATCAATGGATGTGGATATGGAACTTAAAAAAAGTATAATATAAGAGTAAATAATTTAATTGTCTTCATAGCTCCATTGATGAAGTTGTTAAGAAGACCACTATTTTCATGAAACTATAACAATAATAGACTATTATAGGCACACTTAGTTCAACAGCCTATTAAAATTTATGAATTTTGTCATCATTTTGTGCCTATGTGACACTAGAAATTTCAGTTAGTTTTAATTTAGAGTACAGTGCAAATGAAGGCATAAAACAATTTCATTTATCTTTTAATCAAATGAGAGTTAAACTCTTTATTTTTGACAAACAAAGGGGTATACTATTAAAAATGATAATTATTCTTTTAAACAAAATTGTAATAACTGTTGTAGTAGTAGTATTATGAATATTCTACTGCACCACAGTAATATATCTCTGACAATTTATTTAAGCTAAACAGAACTTATATTTTGACGGGTTGCCATGAAGACCTTTTGAGTTTCTGTAGCCTATGATATGATATGACGATAGATTTACTCATATGAAACGGTCAAATGAAGTGACCCTCAGAGCAGATCTGGAGATGCTGTTCATGTATTTATGTCCTCATTTAGTGAAACATGCAGGATTCATACCTAAATGGTATTTTTGCGGCTTAATATTTACAGACACTAGTCCATATAGTACATAAGAGTACTACTGCTGACCTACTTATGATTAACTCATCCAAACTTTGACAAACTCCGTGACATTCCGCGTTATACAGTAAATTCCATTTATGACTGAATTCTACGACTCTCGGCCACAGAATGGTGAATTCCAACAGACTGCATTAGCATCAGAGCCAAATAGCGCGTTTCAAAATTAAATGATTTTATCGGTGAATCAGCTTTGAAAATGACCGATACGGATAATCATAAAAATGCCTAATAATATAATCGGTTGACCCCTAGCAAGGATGCCCACCTCCCTGACCTTTGTTTAGCCTTACCACCTCCACATTGGACCATCCTGATCAGAGAGCCATGGAATCTAACTGTCAGATCATTTTTAGAGACCCCTGTGATGCTGATCAGACCTTCAGAGAGCCCTGAGAAGCTGTACACAGCTGCTACATCACCACCAGCAACAGTGCCACAACATTTAAAAAAAAAAAAAAATCAAACACATAAAAATCAGCATGTGCGCTCTCTGGAGAAAGATGAGCAATCTTTGTTGCACTTGTTCATGGTCTATCTTCCAGTAGTTCATTCATTTATAAAAGGTTTTCTGAGGTAATTTAAGCCTACAATAAAAAGTATACTCTCATAAAACAACTTTTGCTTTAATGCTACTAAGACATCATCTTTTGATATGTCTAAGGATGAGAAACCATACCAGATACAAACTGACAGTTACTGTACAATGCCCAGAAAGACAATCACTCTTCTGAATAACACAACTACAACACTACCAGGCACACCAAGAGACTAGGTTGGACTAAAACCACAATTTTAGCTTTGGCACAGTAACAGCCTGTAGCAAATTCCTTCCACATGTGAGGTTTGGTAATTTATTATAATTTAAGGGACAGTCCAAAAAAAAAATGATGACTGACAGTCCAGTCATCATTTACTCACCCTCATAAGACTTTCATTCATCTTCAAGGCACATAAATGCAAAACTAGGACCAATGAGGTCAAGGGGCACTGA
This sequence comes from Labeo rohita, assembly GCF_022985175.1. Classification (NCBI taxonomy): domain Eukaryota; kingdom Metazoa; phylum Chordata; class Actinopteri; order Cypriniformes; family Cyprinidae; genus Labeo; species Labeo rohita. Next base: position 28,025 of record NW_026129513.1, on the reverse strand, counting down.
TATATCAGATATTAAAAGCAGGGAATGTGTTGAATCAGTTATATCCATTGCTTCTGCATTCTGAGTCTTGCATTCGATCATGACACACACAAACCAGGATGAAGACAAGGGAGCTGACTCTGAGAGAAAAGCAAGCAATTTGCTAAAAAAAAAAAAAAAAAAAAAAAAGAGCAAGTCAATTAGAGTTATACAAAAAAACAAAAGGCATGCAGAAAACAAGAGTCTGTAGACTACCGGAGACATCATCAGCCAACAATGACCTGATCAGCTGAGAAAAACAACTAGAGTTGATGACAGGCAAATCATAAAAGCTGTGAAAATTAACCCTAAAATAAATTTCTGTAAAATCACCAACAACCTCCAGAAAGTTGGGGTGATGCTCTTCAAAGTCTGGTGAGACCATAAGTCTGGTGCTGTCTATGGATCACAGACTCACTGCTGTGACTGCACACAAGGGATCTGCAACAAAATGAAGTGAAGGGACGACGTATATAATAGTTTTTATAAAAATAATAGTTTTTAGTCTTTTACATCTGTCATAAGTTCAGCTGCCCCAATACTTTTGTTCACGTCAAATAGTGGGATGAACTCTGAGAGTGCTGTCCTTTTTATTTGGTAAAACATTTGTGTTGAAACAGCTAATAATAAAATGTGACATTCTGTAGTTTTGTCTCATATACACCTTTTAAACATATTTGCAAATGACTTGACTCCACAGCAAACAAAGCAATTTTATCTTTACTGTTCCAATGCTTATGGAGGGCACTGTATGTGTGTATAGATGTGTATATATATATATATATATATATATATATATATATATATATATACACACACACACAATATCACCGCTGTTTCCACAACTAAATAATAACTGGGATAAGTTATCATACATATACACAACAAATTTTATATTTTCTAATTTAATTCTCATTACTCAGTAATTATTTATACTGGGTTTTAGTTTTGGATGGCGTGTTTGATAAATTCACTACACAAAATTTATCTTGCGAAGTGAAATGCACAGACTGCAAATACATTACAAGAATACATTTTTACAAGATGTAAAACTCTCTGATGTCCCCAGAGTGTGTATCTGAAGTTGTAGCTCAAAATACCCAAAAGAGACAGATTTTTGTAGCTTGTTAAAATTGCCACTTTTAGGGTATGAGACAAAACAAGTAATTGGCTCTGTTGCTTTAAATGCAAATGAGCTGATGCTCCCGGAGAAGAGGGCGGAGCTTCAAGAGCTTGTGCTCCGGTGCTAACCTTAAACATTCCACTATTAGTACAAGTTCCACCATTCCACTATTAGTACATTCGACTATTTCCTTTCAACAATGTGTACGAGGAGAGAACCTAATTGCTTGTTCTGAGAAACTGTTCATGATTTATTGGGATTATAAAAATATAGTGAGTGGATTTTTACCATTATAGGCAGAATTCTTCTCCTGAGGTACATACAATGTTAATTCCTCTCAGCATGTCTCCTTTCAAAAACGAAAACTAGCCTAGATGAACTTAATCTTGCTGCTTTGTTTACAGAGATGATATGGGCGTTTACATGTTTGCGCATCTTACCGTATGAATTTCAATAGGTTATTTTAAAAAATAAATAAATAAAATAACTGTTCGTATGGTGTAATTTTCATCATCAGAAGTGTCAGTGGACATCTGTGCACACCATCTGCATGTGGCCCAATTTTTGTGTTCCCGTAATTACTGGAATTAAATTATTCAATCAACATTTCAGTATTTAATGACATAAACATATTTATCGTTTCTATCTATATAGCATTTCTCTCTACAAACCACCAAAAATGTTAGATTTTTAATATTTCTTTAAATCAAGTATGTTATTTTAGGTCGGTGAACATAAAATGATTTATAAATTGTTTATTTCTAATTTTGCACACATTTACAAACATACAAGGAACATATCCATCAACAGAACTCAATCAGATTCTGTATGAGCCCTGATGCTTTGTTGTGCCTCTCGCTGATATGGCCATTATTTTGGAACTGAATTAGGCTACAAAGAACAGCATACAAAGAGAATGAACTCAGAGCCAAGCAACTACACTGCGATAACTGAAATCAGTCTACATAAACAGCACAAAATGTACTTTCCAACAAGCCTTTAGAGAACATCTGGAGGAAAGAAGGGCCATTTGCCGTAGCCTAATGCGCCTGAAAGTTAAAATGCCAAACTGATCAACTTGGTTTCAATCCCAAATACTGGTTATTCTGTGATGAGCACAGTACCCTAATTTTCCACGAATCCACTCTTTCGGCCAACAAGTATTTTCTGGGAGCACATGCAATGAATAATAAAGACATTTAGTAGACCACGTAAGCCAGTGATTACAGTTACCAGTTTTCATTTATTGGTAACTGCAATGAAGGCAAAGCCAGAGCACAAATGAGAATTAATTCTTCTTCAAATCCTTTAACCCATAAACACCGTCTGCCTGACATCACACTAGCAATGTTAATCAGCAGGCTTACTAATCACCTAAAACACACCGTATATACTATAGCACAGTATATGTATGCAAGCATGGTTTTATTTCTTTTTGTGGTCTAAATCTACAGGGCTTTTCAAGGTTCTGACGTTCTCTTTTATGTTTCTTCCTATTTTTTATGATTGCAGAAAGACATTTATTATTAATATTCACGTTCACTATTATAAAACACATTATGACATTAAAGCACAACAGAAGCACTTTGTGTTAACTGAGTGGTATAAAACTAGGGCTGCCCTTGACTAAAGATTTTTCTGGTTGACTAGTAGTTGTTTATTTTAAGCATTAGTTGACTAATTGCATGTTTATTAATAAACCACTCAAATAATAATAATGAGCCTTTAACTGCATACATAGCCTAATAAGTGCTCAAGCGCATACATAAAGCTTGCCACAGCACACCAGCAGAAGTAACGATTATGAATGCGTCAGGGAATAACAGTAAGGAGGCTGCATTAACATTTTAATAATTTATTGGTAAACTACTGCTTTCTTTGTTTCCGGCTTAAGAGGTAAATTTGGCAACACTGACTCGTCATCTTTACAGTAGTAGATGCGCCTGTATGCATGTTTTGTATGGATTACATAATGTGAGAATATGCACCTCCATCTGTCATGCAGTAAGCATTAGATTGGATTGAGCGGCCATGTAAAGTTGCTGCTACAAACGTATTTCAGATGATAAGCCATATTTGAGGTTGATGAATGATAGGCGAGCGTTAGTCAGTTAGTCAGCTACTAGGGGGCAGCCCTATATAAAACATCAAGTTCATATGAAAAAATAAACAACAACAACAAGAAGTCGGGGGGGTGTATTTAACCACTATTCACACTAGAAATAAGATCAGCAAATACACAGAAAAAGCACAAGAAGGTGGGGAGAGAGATGGTGAGGGAGAGAGAGAAAGTATGGCATGCCCGATATCAGGTTTGAATGCTGGCTAAAAGAACTGGGCCAATGTCAGGCAATACCCACATGCATCTCAGTTGGTGCCCCTGGCACATTCAGGTTAGGAGGAAGTGGAGGACTCAAACAGGAGAGAGAAACAGAAGAATGGACCTTAATTCAGCTGGACATTATATCCGGTTGCATGAATGCAGCGAGTGAGCGGGGGGAAAGTGTAGAAAACAAACATGCATCAGGAAAATCAGCACAAAAACAGTAAAGTATTTTATAAAAATCCTATTAATGTACAAGTAAACAATGACTGAATTTTCTTTTACTCTAAACCTGTTAATTTTGTATATAAATGTTGATAACATCAAGAATCAAATGATCCTTTTAAATCTGAAGGACTACATAGAAAGCCTAGTTAAGGATACACCAATCATGTTTTTTTCATGGGACTTTTTTTAAGCAAATGGACCAAATTCAATTTCAATTTCTTAAAGCAAAGACAAGGAAGAATGAAAGAGCACATGAATAAAATATTTATTTGCTCTATTACAGGCCAAAATGGCATTAAAAAATTATCTGCAGCCATTTAAAATTAGAGGCAACCACTACATTTTATCGTAATTCAAACAAAGATGCTACTTACATATAGCATAAAAAAGTTATTTGAATTTGACTCTATAATTTCAAAATTTAAAGCAGAACAGAATAGTCTGATTTTAGCTTTGTGAAATCTGTGAAAGCAGGTGGCATATGGAAGATCACTCTCTGAAGAGCTTTTCGGTCCTGAACACAGCTATTCCCATACCAGGATGTGATATTCTGTGTAAGGATGCTCTCCACAGCGCCTGAATAGAAAGTCCTGAGGATCACTGGAGAGACCCTGAACTTCCACAGTTGTCGAAGATGGTACAGGCGCTGCCTAGCCTTTTTAGACTGGACCTGGATGTGAACAGTCCATGTCAGATCAGAGGAGATGTGGACACCGAGATACTTAAAGGACGACACCTTTTCCACTAGAGCTCTGCTGATGATGAGGGGCTCATGGCTTCGCTGCTGTCTCCTTCTAAAGTCCACCACCAGCTCCTTAGTCTTGCTGACCTTCAGCTGGAGGTGGTTGTCCTGACACCATGATGCCAGGTTCTTCACCTCGTCCATGTACACCGACTCATTGTTGGTGATAAAGCCCAACACCACTGTGTCATCAGCAAACTTCACAACGGTATTTGAGCTATGAGTAGCCACACAGTCAGAGGTGTAGAGGGAGTACAGCAGTGGAGAGAGTACACATCCCTGTGGTGCTCCAATATTGGTGGTGATGCTGTCCGAGACACACCTACCCACCCTCACCACCTGAGATCTACCAGTGAGGAACTCCAGCACCCATGCACACACACAGCTGTTCAGTCCTAGGTCCCTCAGTTTAGTGTACAGTCTGCTTGGCACTATTGTATTGAACGCTGAACTGTAATCTACGAACAGCAATCTAACATAGTTACCTTGTTTCATGTCCACATGACTGAGAGTGGTGTGCAGAACGTGGGAGATGGCATCCTCTGTGGATCTATTAGGTCGATATGCGAACTGAAGCGGGTCTGTAGTGTTTGGAATAAAGGAGGTGATGATATTCTTCAGTCTCTCAAACACCTTCATAACTTCCGAAGTCAGGGCGACTGGCCGGTAGTCGTTCACGCATGAGGGCTTATTGTTCTTGGTGATAGGAACGATGATAGATCTTTTGAAGCACTTAAGAACCACGGACTTTGCCAGGGACTCGTTGAAGATGTAAGTCAACACACCTGCTAGCTGGTCAGCACAGCAGCGCAGCAGACGGTCGGTGATTCCGTCTGGTCCCGCCGCTTTCCTGGTGTTCACTCTCTTCAGTGCCGCTAGACGTCTTTCTCCACTATGCTGAATGTGCGTTCCTCATTAACGACGTCACCGTCCTCCGTTGTCAGGCTGTAATTAGCGCTAGCCACCTGGCTAACCTCGAAACGGGCGAAGAACTCGTTCAGCTCGTTGGCAAATGCAGAGTCGGCGTTGATCATTTCGGTGTCCTTGGTTTTGTAGTCCGTAATGGTGCGCAAACCCTGCCACATGCTCCGTGTGTCCCCCTGATGGAAGTGACACTCCCGATAATGGCGTTTGGTGTCTCTCACTGCGTGCCGGACGCCGTATGACGCCGCTTTGTAGGCGCTCATATCGCCGGTTGCGAGACCCGAGTTGTATGTAACGGTCCTGGCATTCACTGCAGCGCGGATGGATCTGTCCACCCACGGCTTCTGATTCGGGAACGTCCTGATTCTCACTGTAGGGATGATCTCCTCCGCTAGCATACTAACGAAGCTAACTGCTACATCCGTAAACTCGTTGACGTCATTCGCACTTGCCCGAAACATATCCCAATCTACGTCTTCGAGTGCGTCCTGCAACATAGCTTCTGATTGAGCAGACCAGCGTTTCACCTCCCTTGTGGCCACCTCTTCCCTGCGTATGTGCTGTTTATACTGGGGAATGAGAAAAATAGCACTGTGGTCCGATTTGCCAAAAGCTGGCTGTGAAACAGCTTTGTAACCCTGCTTGTATGGCGTGTAACAATGATCCAAAGTTCTAGCTCCCCTCGTCGGACACATAACATGTTGGTAAAAGTTCGGCATAACTTGTCTGAGGTTTGCTTTATTAAAATCTCCTTCCACAATGAGGGCTGTGTTTGGGTCTTTATTTTGAAATGCACTCAGCACATCATGTAGTTCAGTCAAAGCTATACCTGTGTCCGTGTCGGGTGGGATGTAGACATCTGTGGTGATGACCGAGGTGAACTCACGGGGCAGGTAAAAGGGGCGACATTTAATACTCAGGTGTTCCAGATGAGGCGAGCAGCCGCTGGAGACAGTAGAAACACTCCTGGCATCACACCACTTTCTATTGACCATGAAACACACTCTACCTCCTTTGGTTTTGTTCGACTCTGCCATCCTGTCCATGCGGAACACTAAGAATGAGTCCGACGGAGTTACGACACGGTCCGGCACGGTGGGGGTCAGCCATGTTTCAGTGAAGCACAGAATGTTACACTCCCTCATGTCTCGTTGGAAAGTAACTCTGGCTCCAATGACTGTACGTTAGCCAACAGGATGCTAGGCAGTGGTGCTCGATGCGCTTGCTGTCTCAGCCTATTTCGGACGCCAGCGCATGTCCCCCGGCGTTTCTTTGTTCTGCGCCCCGGGCGAGCGCCGCGTCCTCTGTTGTTATCCAAGCCGCGCAGTATCTCAGTCGGCCACGACGGATCGGGTTTAAAAGTATCCGAAATAACATGTGCAAAGTTCTTTCCGACGTTGAGAAGTGTTCTACTATCATAAACTATTAAACCAACTAAATTTGGAACATGAAGCAAAACAATAACTAAGTAAAAAGCTAAAAAAGAGCACAGTCTAAGCGGAGCAGTTAGGAAGGCGTCTGGACGTGGCCGCGCCATCAGTCATTGCAAAATTTACAGCTCTGCAAAAATCATCGAAAGAGTCCCAGAATGCTGCTGCAGGTCTGTTCTCCCTTCCCTACAGGACATCTACACCAGGATGTTGGTCCAGAGCAGTTCAGACATTAAAGGACTCATCCCACCCCAGTAACGGACTGTTTCAACTTTTGCAATCAGGCAGAAGGTTTCGTACTATTAGGGTTAAAACTGAGAGACACAGGAGGAGCTTCTATCCTCAGGCTATCCGAGTCCTGAACCAGAACATGCCCCCACTTCCCTTCTATAGTAGTCCTGAATCAGAACATGCTCCCATTTCCCTCTCCATAGTAGTCCTGAATTAGAACATGTCTTACTTCCCTCATAGCATTACCGGATCATTATAAAAAAGGGACTCATATCATATTTATTTATATTTAAGAACTGTCATATTTCATATTATATCTGAACTATTGTATTTATTATACTGTACACTGTACTGTATATGTCACTACTATTGCTTATTACTTTGGTTATATGTTTACACTACTTTGCTGATATACTCTGCTTGCACTGCTCTGTGTTTACATTGCGGTGCTAATATGGCAAAATGCACTTTAAACATACCATTTTCACATTCAATTTGCATATTGTATACACTGCTGCTACACTATATAAATACATATTAAAAACCTTAAATCTTATTTTATTAGTTTATATTTTTATTTATAATTTGTGGTGCTTTTAAGTTATTATTTAAGATTGTGTTTAGGAAATTTTAGATTATGTTTAAAATTGATATTGTACTTGTTTAGAAATTTTAGATTGTGTTTAAAATTTAAAATTGTACTATATTTAGATTTAGATTCACATTATTTGTACTTATTTTCTGACTTATTCTATGTTTCAGGAAATTTTAGATTCTTATTTATAAATTATTTGGTTATAATTTTTGCACAGTCAAAGGAGCGGCTTAGGATACATTTCACTGCGTGTTGTACCTGTATGACTATGTATGTGGCAAATAAAGTATCTTGAATCTTGAAAAGCAATATAGCATTTTGTTGGATACCACTGTACACAAAGCAGCACTGGGCTTAGAAATTCTATTAATTGGAATTGTACAGATGTAAAATGAAAATAAAATGAAATCCAAATGTCCAAATACAGTTACCACCCTTCAGAGATAAATCTACATAAATCCCAAACCCCAATTTAATATTTAGAATTTAAAGCTTGCTCTGTCTGGTACAGTATTTTCTGGTGCTGGCATGTCTGTGTGCTCCTTTTTGTCTCCATCTTTAGCTTGAACACAAATCCACCTTTCACTTGTCTCTGCCCTCCGTCCTGTTTGGAGACTTTGTAATATTACCAAACAAATTACATTTTGGGAAATGACTGCAATGCAGTCTGTCTCTGCGGCTCTCCAGGACTGGAGTTCGCCACCCCTGCTATAGAACCTACCTAAGAACAAGGAGGATAAAGATAATCTCTTTGAGATATTAAAGAACCTACAGAAACTGCTAGAGAACCTATTGAATTTAGAAAATGTAAAGAACCTGTTTGAGAATGTCTCAAAATATATATATTTTGAAGAGGGGGAAGCACGGCGGAATTCGACTGAAGTTTAAAAAGTATAATTCTGCTCAGTATAATTCTCGCAAATGTGCAATCCTTATGAAGTAAAATAAATGAACTGCAAGCAAATGTGCGCTGTTTGCGGGAGTACAGATAAGCTTGTATAAATGCACTGAGATCTGGTTAAACGGGAAGGATTGTGAGACCGAACTGTCTTTTGGACTGTTTTGGGGCACCTCTACGACAGGACCGTGACCCTTCAGTCACAGGGAAGTCTCAAGGAGGAGGTATCTGTCTGTACGTAAACAATCGATGGGCAAAGATAGTGAGAAAATGTGTACCACAAATATAGAACTATTGACTATCTATTCTGCCTTTCTATTTGCCAAGAGAATTTCAGCAACTTTTTATTTCAGTGGTATATATTCATCCGAAGTCTGATTTTCAAAAGGCAACTGATATCATTAGTTAACCCCATTTTTTATGGATGATTTTAACAAATGTTCTTTGGAGGGAGTTTTAAATTTCCAGCAATATACTGACTGTCCTACACGCCATCATAAAATACTTGATTTATGTCAGGGGTCAATACCAGATGCATAATGATCATTTTCCAGACCCCCAATTGGTTGTGCAGACCATAATGCAACCATGCTATAAACCAGTGTTGCAGTGAGCTAGACCAGATATTAGGTAATTTCAAAGATGGACCGATGAGAACATTTTACAGCCACATCACTGCTTTGATTGCATCGAATGGGACATGTTTAAAACTTCTTGTGTAGATGATGAGTTAGCTAATTTGGTGAGTTCTTATACTCACTTTTGTGAAGAGCATGTTACCTAGAAAAAATGTAAAAGTCTATTCAAATAATAATCCCTGGGTGACAAAATCATTGAAATGTTTTAAATTAGAAACTTTTTTTTTATTTTATTTTATTTTATTTTATTATTTTTTTTATGAAGGTACAGACTTGGAAAAGTGTCAGGTTAATAAGAAAGTAAAATGTAAAAAAGTATCAGTGGAGGAGAAGTTTATTAAGGGAAATATCCAGTCAACATGAAAAGGAATAAAAGTCTTTGATAGAAAATTGAGAGATAGCAAATGAATATAACGATTTGATACACATGATTTTAATAAAAGGTATATGGTTTTTTATTCTAGTTTAAAAACAGAGGAATATCTGCAGATTTATAAAGCCTCTGTTTTGAGGGTTTTGCAAACCACCCAACAAAATAAAAGCCCTGGGACCGATAAAGTGAGTGGGAGATTTCTGAGGAGTTGTGTCTATCAGCTCTGTGATATTAGTCATTTCATTTTTCAGACCTCATTGAAATTACAGAAAGTAACCTCAGTGTGGAAAAAATGCATTATTATACACATTCCTAAAAAGACCAATGCCACACAAATGAACAATTTCAGACCAATTTCTTTAACATCAATAATAATGAACTGTTTTGAGAGAATTATTAAAACTTGGATTGTAGAACATACTAGTTGCTACAATTTGCTTACAGGAGAAATTGGAGTGTGAAGGATGCCACCCTGACACTGCTTGTTTATTATTTATAGATTTTTCATCAGCATTCAATACTATTTAACCACTTTTTCTAGCTGAACATTTGCTGTCTGAATCTGATTGTCACGAATCTGGTTGGTGCTCTGCGGACCGCCCACCACCAGATGTCACTCTCACCTTTCCATTACACTCTGACTGTTACTTTGCACTTCGGACTGCATCTCCCATCCTCCACCGCGCCCTTTGCGTTGCCTCCGGTAGCCAATCAGGCTCACTATAAAAACCCCGGACGTTCCCCTTGCAAGTCACGGATTGTTGAATTGTCGTATTGTAGTTATTCCCATCATTAGCGTTTCCTAGTTTCTTGTGCCCTGTTCCTAGTTTTGATCTCTCGCCTGGTTTTCTCGTTATCGACTGTCTAGCCACCTGCCTTTTCGGACTATTGCTCACCTTACTGGACCATTCTCTCGTTTCCCCTCTTACACACCTGTTTGCCGTTTGCTTTGACCCTGCCTGTTTTTCGACTATGTATCTGTCTCGTCCCTTCAATAAAAGCGTGCACATGGATCCGCTCGCCTCTCGTCTCACTCACCCCGTTACACTGATGTTCCTAAGGATTTGGTGGCCTGGATTTTACATTTTCTGACCAGAAGATCTCAAATAGTATGTGTAAATGGAGAACATTCCCGGAAACTTCATTCCTCAGTGGGTTGCCCCCAAGGCTGTATTCTTCCACCTCTATTTTTTTTTAATTCTATATACAAATAGGTGCAGAAGTCAATATCCAGACAGACATATTATTAAATATGCTGAAAATACAGTGGTTCTAAGTCTGTTAAAACAGGGTGACACAGAGCATGGGCCCATTCTGAACTTTTTTTTTTTGGTGTGAGAGTTACAAATTAATGTCTCCAAGACTAAAGACATGACGATAGAATTGTATAATTGTGTTGATATTCCATCTAAAGTAGTTATTGCGGCTAAAGAAGTTGAGGTCAGTTCATACAAGTATTTGGGTACATTCATGATAAGCTTAGTTGGGTGGAAAACACAAATCTTGTTGTATCAAAGTCCTTTGATGTGGATAAATCTATATTGATAATGCTTTATAGATCTTTTATTGAGACATTTATGGATTAAATGATAAAAGTAGATTCCAGCTGCAGAGCATTGTTAATTTAGGGTCAAAGATTACAGGCTCATGGCAAGCCGTGATAGATAAGTTGACATTAATTTAATAAGAGGCTTCATAATGAGGCTAGTTTCTGTGTTCATTCTCATGAATAAAATGTTTTATGGGTTTGTTTTGTTATTTTGACTTTGAATGTGTTACTTAGCTGATCGTGGACTAGTCTAGAAGGGTGCGTAATGTACCCATTAAGCACAGCCAGACGTACTGCCTTTAATGATGTAGATTTTAATTAAAAATGTCTCAGTGTGGGTTTTGATGAGCTTAATAGTTACATTTACCTTATTCATTAGCACAGCCTTTTTTCTGTCCAGTAAACGCAATATTTATGTTTGAATTTTACTAATTGACTTTTAAGGAGCACATTTGATTAATTCTTACTCAATTATTGGTTGTTGCATTTAATTAATAATATTGCTTGTAATCTGTTGCCACCATTTTTGTTGAGACATATAAGGTATAGAGCAGGGGTGACAAACTCAGGTCTTGGAGAGCTGCAGCCCTGCAGTGTTTAGCTCTAACCCTAATAAAAACTCACCTGCCTGTAGCTTCCTACTAACCCTTCATACTTTGATTAGCTTGCTCAGGTGTGTTTGATTGGGGTTGAAGCAAAACTGTGCAGGGCAGCAGTTCTTCAGGACTGACATTCGCCACCTCTGGTATAGAGTATAGAAAATATAGAGTTGCTAGGGAAACTGTAAGGCAAAAACCACACAAATAAAAATCTCTGATCATAAATGCAAAAAAAAAAAAAAAAGACTTCATAAAACCATTCAACGTCAAATGTATGTGTGTGCATGTTTGTGTTTTTTGTATACTGGACCATTAGGAAAGCTCAATGCTGCTGTTATGAAACGCTGAAATCGGTGAACACCTGTGAGGTTGTACTGATGTGAATCCTTTTAGCCTATCAATATACATAACATAGATTGTCATGCAAACATTCTGCAGTTGAATAAAAAAAAACATGGGTGGCTAGACAATCTGACACAAACAGCTGGAGTGAAAACTATTTGTTTTGTTGTGTAAAGACTGGCTGTGCACACACGGCTGGCACACACAGCATACAGCAGGCAGTTTAAGAGCCAGTGGGAAAGAAAACTGATGCACACTGTGCTGTCTGAAACATTCTCAGTAATTGCTCTCCTCTAACTCTGTCAACACACCACACTGTGGACAGCAGGGACACAGACTGGACACAAACTAGTCCTAGACCTGTCCTGCTGAGTGACACTGTGACTTCATGCACACCTGCTTCTTATCTCAACCATGACAACATCCCAGAGTTGGACAAAAAGCCATAAATTTTGGTGTATGAATGTGCAGTCAAGCTTTAGGTCTGTTTGTTGGTGCATAAGAAAATTGTCAAAACATTGAACCAAATGTCTGAACTGAGGAATCACTTTTTAGCAAGGGTATTTGTTTGCCTGACCCTGTGGACATAAATAGAAAGCAACAAAGACTGATTTTATGGCACCAGCTTGGAACAAGCCAAAACAATGAATCAGATCTGAGAGATAAAGGGAGGCTAACCCGACAGAGAGAATTTAATGACAATGAAAATGAGTTTATTTTCAACACGGTTACTGGTAGGCAAAGTAGAAAGGAAATAAAGTAAAAGGGAAATTAAGAATTGCGATTAGGAAGTTGGATCACGAATGATTTGCGCGAGCATAGACACATTTATGTAGATCGGGAGGCACATTCCCTTCACAAACAAATGTAATCCACTGCATCTTCAGCGGCTCAGATGTCGGGTATAAATGACGACCACTATGTTCATTATTACATCCAGCACCTCAATCGCTCAATCAGAGATATTCTTGTCTAACCTACATCCCTGCTCTGGCATCGAAACAATGGAGGTCGGACTGTTACAGCTGATCTGAGGTAAGACGCTCATGTCAATCAACTATCGGTGTGGCGTCACACCGACAGGCATCTGAGAATGGCTCAGTTTGAAAAAGGGGATATTATTGCATCCACTGCATGGATTTTTATCATTACATGGTAGATGTGTACATACACTGTATTACATTATTATTATTATTATTACTACTACTTATAAGTGATCTTTGTCTGCTTTAAGTAAAGTGTTATAATTCATTGTACTCTCAAAAGCTATAACCACAAAATAAGTAAATATTATAATACATTAAAACTATTTTTATAAATATTCATGAGATGATACAACATTTTTTTTATAATGCATTATGCATTCATTATTATGCCTTAAGAATAACTTTATAAATGCAGGCTTCATAGAAAGTGTTACCCATACTTATTATTATTAAGCCTAAACTGTGTTTTAATGTCACTATTGATAAGGATTGTATGATCTTTGAATAATAAGTCTTTATATGCAAGATATTTAAAGTGTACCTAAAGTATACTTACAATAGTTCCACTTTAGGACAATCCAATATACTTCAGTATATCTTTAGTTGGACATCAGCATACTTCTGCACAATTAAAGTGCATTACGTAAAAAATTAGTTGTTCCAATTTAACAGACTTTAAGTATACCAGTTTAGTATGCCAAAAGTACAATTGAGGAATATTTTTATTAAGTACATAAATATGTAATTGTATTTGTAATATACTTAGCATGAAATAAATGCATTTCAAATACATTTTAGTAAATGTATGTTTCATTAGGGCATGCAAACAGTGACAAGCACTCAAAAAAGCAGCTTTATGGAATGACTAGTTTTGCCACTGGGCAGGGGCTATGTAATAGACATTGTATTTGTTCATTTAAAGGGAAAGTTAAGCCAAAAATGAAAATGCTCATCACCCATTTTCTTCTGTGGAATATGCCAGAAGAGTTTTTGATAAATGTCTTGTTGTTTTGATAAGTGTTTTGTTGTTTTTGGTTACCAACAAAACACAGAAGATGATATTTTGAAGAAAGATATACAAGTCTGGAAGATCATAAGTGTGAGTAAATGATGACGTAATTTTTCTTTTTTTGAAAAATCTCACAGTATAGAGCTGTAGACAGTCACAGGATAATTTAATTACTGTACCAAACTGAAATAAAGTGAAGTATCAATCACCAAAGACAACTAATTAAAAGCACTTCATTATTCCACAGAATGACTGTACAGCTGTGTTTTTCCATTGCATAATGTTGCCTGGCCAAGGGTAAAATTCTACTAGCTCTGTTTCCTTCTTGGGCTACTCACTCTTCATGTTTTAGCTTGCAGATGAATCATCCTTAAACAGAAATCTACAGCTCTTTACTCCTTACATACTTGAGACATGCAAAACTAAACATGACTGGTAGGCTGTCTGAATTACTAGACAGACTGTTTTGTGCAAACACAAAAAATACAACATGGTATTTTATTATTTTATATATTCACACACATACACAAAATGTTGCACTTTCTTCTTTGAATGAGAATGATGTCAATCGCTACCTTCTGACACATACCATGCCTATCAAGTAAGGGTACTGTTGGCGGCAGAAATGCAAGCCAGATCAGGGAGTATCGCCCCAAATTGTACCATACTGTACTGTAGTGAACCGTACCGCTCGGTAGAAACAAGCCATTACATACCACGTAGAACTGACATGCATGTAAATGATAATCTTTTATTGTATTTTCCTGTCAAAATGACATGAGTCATGAATTAGTTACCCTTTAAGAACAAGCAGAAGCCACTGATAGTTTCTTTAGCAGTAGGTGTAACTAACAAGCGGCATTTGGCTCATGCTTACTTATTACCATCTACATTTTGATTTCAGAAAATCAGTATGAGCAAACGCAGACATGAAAAATATTAATGAACCCAGCAGCTGATCATACCGTATCATGTTTTATATTGTTATTAGTAGCAGAATTAGTAACCCTTATCTTATTAGTTCTATTGTTAATTTTTGACTGAATCACCAACACTGTCTCAAGCCCTACCACCACCAGTAAAGTAAGATCTGGGGGTTTGAACACTGGACTGGACAGAAAGTGAGGCTCCCGTTTGTCACATGATTTCTACGTTAACAACACAAGCCTCAAATTTAGGCTTCATCTGGCATGCCCCTTAACACAAGCTTCGCTGCCTTGGTTCAAATGTCACATCACTAGTTGACAGTCATTCAAGATTTAGCGATCCAAATTTGCTAACGATGTGGGAACACAACTTTGAACAGCACGTTGTCCCTGAGCATGTCTCATAAATGTTTACAAATTTACAAAGTAAATAATGCTCCGAAAAACACTTAGCCTCTCTGCTAATTAGCACACAAAATACCACTGGTATACTATTTTCGCCACCTCACCGGAAGTTGTACCTACATTCTTTTTTACAGTAGCGCCCTCTGAAAACAGGTGGATAGGACACACACATTTGATTAATCACATCTGTGTACTATGCACAGGAACCATCTGCCAGCTACGTCAACCAGACAGAGTGTAACAGAATGGGAGTGCAATAATTCTGTCTAAAATACAAATCTTACTAAAATATTTAATTAGACATTAAATGTTTAATTAAATATTTGTATGTTTAAAACATATATCACTAGCAACTGTATTTTCCAAAGGGAACACTAACAGTAAAATGATTATTGTAATAGAGTATAAATGTAATGAGCAGA
This sequence comes from Labeo rohita, assembly GCF_022985175.1. NCBI lineage: Eukaryota > Metazoa > Chordata > Actinopteri > Cypriniformes > Cyprinidae > Labeo > Labeo rohita. Next base: position 12,264 of record NW_026129513.1, on the reverse strand, counting down.
TGAGTGAATGTGTTTCTCCTGCTTCATACTATGTGCTTCTGTTTTTCTTTATTATTTGTAATTTAATGATCTTAACTTTTACTTTCAAATGGTAAGCAACCAATTACATTTTAACCTCTATTTGCACATTTAATTGCACATAGCCTACATGGATACACAGACAATATTTGTTTTTATTGTCTTCAAATTGTGCATTGTTGGAGGACAATATAGGGCAGTACATCAAATATGTTTGTAAATAATGTGCTAAAATTAATTTATAATTAACATGATTTTTTTTTGTTTTTTTTGGGGGGGGGGGGAGGGGGGGGCACTTTACAGTATGGTTCATTAGGTAACATTAGTTAACTACATTAGTTTATATGAACTAATGAACAATACTTCTACAGCATTGTAACATGTTAGCCCTAATATAATCCCTCGGCTGCTTAACTCTGCGTTTAAATATTTCCTTTCCTTTCCATGCAGCTTTGTGCATGCTTGCGTTCCCCTCTCATGCATATCAAATAAAACAGTGGTTTTCAAACCTCTCCATAAAGTACCCCCAGCACTGCACATTTTGTATGTCTCTCTATATCTGACACACCCACTTCAGGTCTTGCAGTCTACACTAATGAGCTGATAAATTTAATCAGGTGTGATAAATGAAGGAGACATACAAAATGTGCAAGGCTGGGGCTACTCCAGGACAGGTTTGAGAACCACTGAATTAATATATCAAATAACAGTTTTCTCCTTTTTGTTCTCCAAGATATATAACTTGCATTCTAAGATATATAACTTACCAGTACATTAATTTGGGCTGCAAGCTGCCAATATTTAACTGTGAGCCAGTTTCTTACAAGAAAAAAATTATTTGATGTTAGCCAGCCAGTCAGTTAGATAAGAGCTGGGCAACTTTGGTCCTGGAGGGACACGGTATTGAAGAGTTTAGCTCCATCCCTAATCAAACAGACCTGAACAAGCTAATCAATGTCTGCAAGATCACTGGAAAGCCAGAGATTGTCTTACTATAGGGAGATGAGAGGGTCTGTATTACTTACTGTTGAAGAAAGCCTAACGGCTAACTTGGAACACGTGTCCCATATTAACCAATCACATTACAGCCTTGACGTCATTCACAGTTGTATGACACTCAGTTGACGTTTACTTATACCATAGGAATGAACAAGAAGTGCCATAAGATGAATTCCACCTGTCGCAAAAAGTCAGTAACTTCTCTTATAAAACACAGTTTTTTTTTTGTTTTTTTTTGTGGTACACTCTAAAAATAGTTAAATCCAAAAGTAGTTTAATTTAAAACATGTTGAAAACTAGCAGACAGGCTGTCGATTCATTAAATGAAGAACCGTTTCCTCTAAAAAGCTGTTTATTCATCATAGTAAAGCCTCTCCTCCATTGATATCCACTCAAAAAAAAAAAAAAAAAAAAAAAAAAAGTGGCCTTTCGCCACTATGAACTTTTATCGCAGTACTTCTGTGATTATTTTAATGTTTGTAACACATAAATAATGAACTGTGGTTGAAAAGACTGTGAAACTCTTTCATTTATATACATGACAGTGGCTCTCTTTAGGTCAGCAGCAGCAGGAATGCAGATTTGAGTGTTCAAATCACAGTGGTCGTTTTTTTAACTTGTGACCGCAAGTGTACTTTGGAGCGATATGCGCTTAGATTAGTGAGCAAGGTCCTGGCAGATTGCTAGATCAGGTCCTCACAGAAAAAAAAAAAAAAAAAAAAAAAAAAAAAAAAAACGCATATAGGAATCGATAGGCGGAATTGAAATTTTAAATTCACAAGAAGTATCCGATTCCTGACCTTAAGTATCCGATTCTGGAATCGGAATCAATTTTTGATACCCAACCCTAAGTATATATATTCTTAGCTAAAGTAATATGTAATTGTATGAACTATTGCTCATTTTAATTCATTATTCAAATATAATAAATTAGAAATTTTCCAAGAGCAAAAATCTATATTCTAAACCCCTAGAAGTCCTTGAAACTGAAACTTCAAACTATTCAAACATAAAACCTTACATCAATCTATCCACCGATCTATCTTTTCTATCTTCTCTTAATTGTAGATGTAAACATGTTACAGTGGTAGACACTGTAAACAGACTGTGTGATCACAACTACAAATATGGGACTACCAATATATACTTGTTGTATTTTAGATATACAATAAGCAAAATAACTGCACCATAAATGGGAAAAAGTGGAGATATGGTTAGATACGGATAGATAAGCATAAAGCCTGTGCTGTCAAAATGCCAGTCTATCAGTCAAAACCGAAGAGAGACGCAATCCATAGCAACATGTTATGACAGTAACGTCTCAGATAGTCTGACAGCAGATAAAAGTAAATGGTAAATAAATGAGTGATCGTTACAAAAGTGCACATCAATTACATTAAACACAGTCGCTGTGTGATGTGCTAGAACAGACCTAACTGGGCCTAATTTGACAGACCTAATTTGAGCTGCTTCTTTTTGTTTTAATGGCAGTTGGTGAACCCACTCAAAGATGCATACCGCCACCTACTGCCCAAGAACTGCATGACAGTTGATGTCAAATAAAAGACCGGGCTTAGTAAAGCTGATATGGATCATCAAGATTGGCTCAGGACATCCCTAGCATGTATGTAACAAATTTGTATAATGCCAGTCTGTGGTTTTCACTAATTGCCTGTGAACAATGTCTATGGTGACCCTGCTCTCAAAAACTTTTGGATTGTGTTAGCAGCATATCGAGAAGAAATGCAAAAGCAAATTTTCTTTGTATACACTTCCAAAGTATGGTTCAATAGTTCAATACTTTAAATTTGCACAGCAATAACCACAGCAGTATAATCTTTCATCTTTGTGTTTTCATCATTTTACTGATGAATTCTTCTCAAATCTGAGTGGATTTGCAAAATATTCTCCATTAAAGATAAGACAGTAGCCAAAATTATTTGCTCTTTACAACTTGTAAATATGATTTATTATTGATGTATAGATTTTCTACCTAGTTTAGTGTTTTATACAGTAGTTGCACAGTAGTTTCCAATGTTTCATCACACAGGATCGAAGAAGTCTCCTGAGGTGAAGTTTAAATATGGTAAAGACTCTTTTGTTTTCGACATGCGCAGTAAGGGTAGAACAAACACAATAGACTGGGCCACCTGATCAATCAGTGCAGATATGCCATGTATTTCAAGAGAAAATTATTATTTTTATTTTATTTTTATTTTTAATTAATTAATTTTTTTTTTTTGATCTTGGATGGATGTAAGCCTGTTGTAAGAGACCTACACAACCTAATGAGGAACCTTTAAAATAGCATAATGGGGCAACCTGAATCTTTCTCCCACTTTGTTTCCTGTCTGCTTTATGAAAAAGAGGAAAGAGACAGAAAGCACGACCAACAGACAGAAAGAGAGAGAATAAGAGACGTTACCTTCCGAGGAACAGGGGCCTCTCCAGCCTAATGTCTCCAGTGGTATGTGTGAAATGCTGTCTCAGTGGATAGCACAGGGATGAGCATGCTCTATTTTAGCCTCACACACTTAACGCCTACAGTGGCCCGACACTAAACCCACGCAGCGACTGACCCACATTAAGCAGACCCTGAACCACTATGTGACTACAGCAGCTAAGGTAATTACATCACTCAGTCACTGACAGACCTCCCAGAGGACCGTAGGTGGCAAGTAGAGCTGTTAGCTGTCTTGATAGAGCTTCTGGGGCATGCTTGGTATTGAGAGAGCAATGACACCACCCTAACAAAGCATGGTCCTATAAATCAGCAAGGAATCGCTTCCATGAATTGGCAGTAGTAAACATTTATTTACAATTTGCAAAAAGTTTCGGGTAAATGTCAAACAGACCTCAATGAAGGACTGCCAGCAAACTGATTGTTGCAGGTAGCGTGTCTTGCTTTAGCCTGTCATCTCCTCCAAAATTATTTTGTGCAGCAGCAGTAACTACACATACTGTCACCTTTTTTTATTTTATTACAAGTAACAAACAGCGTTAAAGTGCAGTACCGTCAGCTACTATGTTGGAGTGTAAACTACATTGTTTACACAATCATTGTATGTGTAGTATTAACATTATTTCAATGTTTAATATAACGGTTATCATCAATACCGATGTACTGCAACTCCACTTATACAAAATAATCTTCAGCATATCAGATTTGGGACAGTGCACATCCAGCTTTAATCTGAATTAATGACCTAACCGCTTACAAAACAACAAACAGAAACAAAGAAGAATAATTTTATTGGTCACTTGGTTTATTTCAGTTCCGTAGCCCCACCCAAATCTCACTTGGTATCAAATCCTACTGCACATAAACTGATTAGCTGTTTCATTTTGTTTCATGAGGCAGCTTTTTTTCCAAAAATGGAGACTGGTCATTTTTTAAATACTGTCTCTCAGAGCACCTTTGTGAACTAGTGTACAGAATTACTGAACTAAACAGAATTACTGTAGAAACACCATCAGGACAGTACAGCGTGTAAAGTGCTCTATTTTCACGCACTAATTTTGTACTCAATATACTGTACTAAAAATTATTCTTTAGTACTTTTTAAGATAAACTTAAGCTCATCTAAGCGTACTCAACATAGACTGAAGCAATGAACTTTTTATCAGAACCTCAAGTATATTACTTTATAAATAAGCTGCCTAATGTTTTTTTTTTCTTCTCATGAATCATGGCAGAATCGTGATCAAGAAAATAGTGATTCTCAATTGATCCAATTCATCCAGAATTCAGAAGCAGCTCTATTGTATTATGAGCACTTTTTACTTTATGAGCACTTATTACCGCCACAATGGAAAATAAAACCATATTCGTATCGGTTGGGCTAGTCTCAGCCTTACGGCGTATTTCCACTGCAGTGTAGCGAGCAGAGCGAAGCAAGCGTTTTCCATTTATTCCTATGGAAGTTGAACATAAACGCTCACGGGGTGCATTATGGGATTGAAAGCGGCGCGGAGAAAGCATTGAGAGCGCTCACTGCCAATAGAAAACAATTTTAAAAAAGCAGTGGCGTTGTAGCGTTGCCAGCGGCACTTAGCGTAGATTTGACACTGTAGTGGAAATACAGCGTTAGACGTCACGCCCATGGAATGTTGGCTAAACGTCTGATGCATAAGGCACACTTAGCTGGAAAAACTTCAGGAGTTTCAAAGTCTTCATCGGATTGGATAGTTTACACAGGATTTCCGGGAGACGTGCGTGTCATGTTCTTTAACGTTCCTTCCTCTCACGAAGAAGAAAGCCGTCGTGTTTACAACTGTGATGATGAGAGCTTATTAGGAGCAACTAAACACTGAATTTTCAAAAGTATGTGAAAAATGTAAAGTTTGCGGCATAGAATCTTCAAAATATGTCAGAGAAAGTGGCATCTGTGAGTTTGAAATTAAGTGTTTGGAGAGAGAGAGAGAGAAAGAGAGAGAGAGAGAGAGAGAGAGAGAGAGAGAGAGAGAGAGAGAGAGAGAGAAAAGTAAACAGAAAGGAAAGCGCAATCTGTTACAGCTCTTATTTGAAGATACAGATTTCATTCAAGCTGCTTCTTATCCAGTGTGTGACTACACTGACAGTAGGTAGTGCATACCACTCTCCACAAATCAGTTTTGTGCTTATAAACAACTTTAGTAGCCATTATACGGAGGTCATATAAAAAGAAAATCCGTCAAAACTATTCTTAAGACAGTTCCTTTCAAAGATACATTCATATGTTTATATGAACATACGAATGCATCACCCACCTCAAATTCAGCATCTAAAGTTTTCTTCCAATATTTCAAGCATGGCAAACAGAGCTTGCTCTGACTGGTACAGTATTTTCTTCGCTCTCCTCTTTGTCTCCATTTTCACCGTGTCCTGTCTCTGACCTCTCTTAATGTCTGGTTTACAGACTTTGTAATATTTCCACACAAATGACATTTTGGAAAACCGGTGCATCTCTAGTTTTAAAGTTGTTGCATTTCTGGTAAGTCTAGTATATATATATGAACACACATAGCCCGTACTGGATACACACACTAACACTCTAACAGCTGATTTGCTTATTTGCGTTAAACACATATCTTTCACTTTATAACAATGTCCTATACTTCTGTTTGGTGGTAAATGTCTGAAATTACAACAGTTCAGTATGACAGATCAGGTAATAGCTGTGTGACAGTTACTGTTCTCCTTCTTGAATGCTTATTTGTGCTGAAGCCTAAATGAAAGAAGAGGATTTAAGGCAGGTGTACGCTCACAGCTGGCCTTGCGGACCTTCCTCAAACCCCATGGAATTGCATACTATAAATACAGTTAGTCGGTGTCCTCTGATAAACACTTTGCGCAAGCTTGTGTCTTTCCAACTGCAGTCTTACATGTATGCAAGTTCATATGTAGAGAGAGACATCCAATCCTTCAGTTCAGAGTCCAGTGCTGGATTTGGCCATCCCACAGGCCTGACACATACCAACCACAGCTCAGGTTTCCTGCTACAGCAGGCAACAGTAGGGCTGCCGACTAAACCAAGGAACCATGTAACCACTACTGAGCTACCAATTGGTTACTAGATATACTGATATGTACCATTGTACCAAAGTACAAAAATAATATTAAACTTTGCTAAGCTAAGTTACTTGACAACCAAATACAAAAACCCTACATTGTTACTAGTGAGCACAAACTGCAAAATTATAGATCTAGACATGTAGAGAGGTTAATAAACAAATGAAAATCACAGGATCACTGGACAGGGTTGGTAGGTGTTAGACTGCAAAAAATGCAAATGTATATTTGCAAGTTTACGAAACATTTGGAGTCTCAAATACTAAACAATAAAAACCCTTGTCAGACCAACAGAATTACCTCAAAACACAATTGAACAAAGAATTTCATATTGTTGCATTGTTAAGGCTTATAAAACTAATAAATTTTGCAGTTACTATTATAGGATTACTGTTTTGCTGTTTGCTGACTTCATTTAAAAGGGGTGGTTGATGCTTAATGCTAAACAACATTATTTTTCCACATAATTTACCTTTATTCTTTATTCAGAAGCCAACAGGTACCGGATGTTGCTTGTGAAGCCGATAAGTCTATTTTAGCGAATCAGTGTGCTGTATTCAGCAGGTGACAATGCTACTTTCACTTTAAAAAGACGTGCTAGCTGAGAAGAGTTTTGTCAAAGCTAACTAAAAGTGATCGAGGATGGATAATCAACGAGCTTGATGAACCTGTGATATCTTCTTCAGGGTGTAAAAAGAAAATAAAAGCTCAAAACGTTTTCACAGAACCTCGCAAAAGCAGCGCATTACAATGGTGAGGGAAAAGCTCAGTGTATTGCATGTAATCACATCAGTAGAGTCTATGATCACAACAACAACGTTTGTCAGGCATCTACATTGTCATCTGAGATTACAAAGATATATATATTTATTTTTTTTAAACTCTAAAACATGAAATGTGGAGTTATCAGCTTTTGCCAAAAAACGACTGTTGGAGTTATCTGCAAAATCACTCTGTAGTGAGCGTTGGAGCATCATGCTGGGCTACAGCAGTGTGTTGATGTTGCCCACACTCTTCTGTGCTCACTATAGGCAGTCCTCCCACGCTCACTGTGGGGCCGACACACTCCGCTACACTGGGCCGTATGCTAAGGTATAGCGGAGTGTGTCGGCTAACAAAACCTGCCAGTCCCACAGCTAACAGTGAACAGCTAATCAGTCTATGACAAACACATTAATTAACTGAATGCAACAAAACTCCACACACCCAATGGCTGTGATGTGAGAGTGTGTGAAACAAAGGGTTAGACACACCTGGTTGTGTTGTAACCATAGCAAAGCCATAAACCATGTTCAAATAATAGGGGAAAAAAGAGGGACAGAGACATCTTAGTTCCAGTCACAGGTGTCCTAGTTATTTCTAAAAGATACTGAGAATAACAGTAGTGCACTGTGAGTAGTAGAAGTGCATCAGATTGTAAATATACTTTGTTTTGCCATCATTTTTCAGCATCTATAATTTACTTTCATCCAAATATATTACTAATTACAACACAGATTAACTTGGATAATTTTATTATAACATCTATTTGAATCACATTGTTATTTAATTTTAATAATCATCTTAACCAGGTTACTTAGGCTTATAATTTGCACTCTTTGTGCTTGGTAAAAAAAAAAAAAAAAAAAAAAACTGTGAGTTTGGTAACACTTTAGTATAGGTAGCAGTTCTCACTACTAACTAGTTACTTATTTGCATGCCTTTTATTAACATATTGGGTGTTTATTAGTACTTATAAAGCACCTATTCTGCATGACCATATTTCACATCCCTAATCCTACCCAATACCTGAACTTAACAACTACCTTACTAACTATTAATAAGCAGCAAATTAGGAGTTTACTGAGGCAAAAGCCGTAGTTAATTGTTTATTAAAATAGTTAAAGCAAAGAATACTTTGGGCTTTAGTACATGTCTAAATGGTCAAATACACACAAAAAATATTTAAAAAAAAATAGCCTACTGTATTTGTCATTGTTATAAATAAATAATGCTGTCCATGTCATTGTTGTGAATCAACACAACAATCTCACTGCATTTGACTGAATAACTTTAGTAGCTTTAAAAGGCATTAATCTTTATTTAATTTATACAGTGAAGATTACTCAGTGGCATTTGACATTTGATTATTCAGATTCTGTTGTTGGCTATTACTTACCTGAATAGTACTGTTAGTAGACCTCCCTGAAAAACTGCACTTTTTATTTCATTTGTATCTTAGTTCTATTGTATTGTCATTGTGTCTGTAATTTGTAATTTGTTTCTTTGATCTTTTTGTATTCTTACATTCTTCAATATTCTAATTGTTTAAGTTTTGACTTTTTACTTTTTACTTACAATAGTTAACCTAAGTTTTACTGAAGTACTAATATTGGTATTGGATAATATTATCCAAAATATTACTGATATTGTGAATATGACTCATATTGTGAAATAAGATTTTTATCATATCACTCACCACCAATCATGTTAAATTACAGTGATTTTAAAATTGACCACAATATTTGTGCTCTAGTTCATGTTATCTAACACATGCAAGGTCCACATTCTGTTAACTTCACTAACTACGCTTACTATATCTAATAAAACTAATAAAAACTTTATTTCTTTAGGTCTAGCTTGGTGAACAACCATATAAGGACATGGCTTTAACACAGCCAACCCACCACCACCCCCACCACACACACAGTTTATAGCAGTATAGTCTCAGAACTGAATGTACAGTGGTATAGATTCAGGAGGCAGCTGGTTAAAGCCCAGGCTAAGCCGATCTTCTGAGTTTAGATTCATGCAGTGTTTAATAGACGCAGACAGACACACAGGTATCAATCTCAACTTCTTCGGCTCTCAAGTGCACAGCCAGCATCTTATTCTCCCTCTGCTCCTGAGACCAGAGCCACCACCATAAATCACAAATCTCATAAAAACTCATCTCTAAGGATACAGGAATCCTAATCCAATGTCTGTGGAATGAAGGGTATAGCACCCCGGCTGAAAGTGAGGAGGTTACTTTTAAGAAATGAGCTGTGGAGGTGACTGGTCATGGGATCAAAACAGTTAACAGGGGGTCTTATGATAGACGCAATGCACAACGTACAGCCAGCATGACATGTATCGTACAAACAGCCGCTCAAACACATGCTTTTGTCAGCTGTTTTCACACCCCTCCCCAGTAGCCCCTGCTTTTGGTTCTCTAGCTCCTTTCTCTAATTTGACAATGTGTGTAGGTGTAATGACGTACCTGCCACAAGCTACATTTTAAGGCCAAAGTATACTTCAGTTCTGACATGAACGCCAGCACATGTGGACAGCCAAACACCCATTCAAAGTATGCTCCATTTTATAGCCAGCATAAACACACTCACACTAAATGTTTCATCCTTGTCCAGTCTCTGCGCTATTGTTCTCCAGGGGCCGGTTGCATAAAAGGTTTAGACTAGTCTTAAAAGTTAGGTCATCTATTTTTTTTCTTTATGCCTGGTCAAAATGTCTAAAATTCGGTTACATAAATACAAAAATATAAGACTGATTACCCCATAGTTAACTGCTAGTTGGTCAAACTAGTTCTTAACATCTTAAAATAGAGGCTAAGTTTATGCAACCGGCCCCAGAAGTTATGGCCAATAAAAATAAATAAATAAAATAATAATAATAATAACAATAATAATTTTACTCATACTCACTGCACTTATCTCTTACTCCCCAATCACACAAGCATTCATCAACACGGGCATCTATTGCTGCTGCTTCTATATACCCTACCCTAGCATCGTTAAAAAACCATAAACAATATAATTGGGTCAGAATGGATAACATTTTGTCCAATGCCCAACTACTGAGTGAGGTTTACTAGTTCTTGCAGATTGTTTTGGATGGTTAGATTTTAGAGCTGCAACTTTGTAGCAAAGATTTTAGCAGTTAACAAATCCTGAGAGGCCACCTGGGGCTCGTTCTTCATACCTCACTTAAAACATCTGATGATTTGACAGATGCCAGATCTTTAAATCCTGATAACTCATCTCCGCAAGTCTTCTAACAATCAAGTTATCGGAACTGATTAAAATATCTGGATTAAGTTGTCTAAGATTACTCCATGTTCTCTTCATTGTTCATTGGAAAGGGCAGATATATCGTTATTCAAAACAATGCAATGCAGCGACTGGCTTGTGACAAGACAGCAGCTTAATGGCATCAAATATACAGCCTAGTGAGCAAACAACAAAAGTTTTAATAGATAAAATATAGCTGCAAGCAGCGATGACGGGCCCTCGCCGCCCGTCAGGAAAATGGTGCCCAGCGGACACATGCATTTACAGTAATCCTCTGGCAGTTTACATTTAAGGGTTACAGCAATGAATGGGTTACACTACAAGATCAACACACACACAAAGAACCATATATAAATCTTTGGCAACGCTTTGCCATGCAATTTCATTTGTTATCATTAATAAATGCTATATAATGATTGTTGATGTTAACTAATATATTTATATTAGTTAACATGAACAATAATCATATAGCATTTATTAACATTAATTAATATTAAGTTAAAATTATTAGTACATTATTAAAATGTAAAGTTGGATATTTTAATATTAGTTTATGTACTGTGAATTAACATGAACATGAATATTTTTATAAATGAACAATAAAAATATAAATAAATGCTGTAAAAAAAAATAAATTAACTAATGTTAACAACAGACCTTATTTTAAATTGTTACCAACACTTTTTATGAATTACAAACATTTTTAAATGTTATTTTAATGATCTATAAGCATTTGTGAAATAATTATATACAAATATATTACCAGTAAAGTATCTTTAAGCATTCATACAATAATTATGTAAAATTATTCTGACAGTACAGTACATATCAACTGATTCGACTGAATTATTTTTCTTTCCTAAACACTGAGAATAAGCTAAAAAGAATTAGGAGTTAAAAAGATCCCTTATCCTATATCTGGTGGCCACCCTTGGTATTACAGTCTTCAACTTCAAAGTTATGATATATGATATTTTTCATGTTTTTTTGGACCACTGAGCTAGATAACATTTTGAAACTAACCATGTTTCCTAAGAATGACTTGTTCTTCATATGTGTAAAAGTTTGAATTTATTTATAGCCTGATTTTTCCAAAAATCCACATTCAAATCAAGCAGACTTCCTGTTGGTCGCAGCTAATGAGTGTAAATTATAAAGTTGTCTGGCTTGATAAGAACAACATATGTACCGAGTTTGGTATCTGTAGCTAAAACTAACCCCCTGACTTTTGACAAAAGGTGGCGCTATGCAGCGCCTCCTCCACGCCCATTTATGAGCTTTTGCCAGTGTCTAACTATCATTAATACTGATGTGTGTGTTGAGTTTCATGAAAATCTAAGCTTATTAAGTGCCTCAAACACACAAGAAACAAATGTTTCAGGAAACAAAAGTTTGACATATTGCCATGGCAACAGCATTTAATGTATTAACAACCCCTTTACAGATTCTCATCAGCTGTGTTCAACATTATTCTGATGAAGTTTGAAGCAAATCGAGTAAAATTAAGATGCTGAATTTAAAGCATTTTGAAAACACCACATTTCCTGCTTCCAGTTGGTGGCGCTATAACTTTGACTCCTAATAGTCACATCTATGTAATCGGCATCATACAACAAACTCCTGAAGTTTCGTCAGAATCAGACAATG
>NW_026129512.1:0-49727 GCF_022985175.1 Labeo rohita | reverse complement strand
TACTCAATGGCTGCTCTGTCAATTCTTCGACATCAGTCAGGAACCTAGGTGTGCTATTTGATAGCAATCTTTCCTTTAAAAGCCACATTTCTAGCATTTGTAAAATGTCTAGGTTATGTACGTAACCCTCGTTCCCTGAAGGAGGGAACGGAGACGTTACATATGGGAACTCGCTTGAGTGACCAATCACCTCTGAGCTTTACAGAAAAGGCCAATGAAATTGGCGAGTGGAGTTTGCGTGCAACGCCACTCCCCGTACATACGGGTATATAAGATGGCGGCGCGCATCCACTCATCAGGTTTTTGCTGAGGAGCCGAGCCGCAGCCCGGCGTCAGCGCAGTCTAGGGTTGTGGCAGGGGATGTAACGTCTCCGTTCCCTCCTTCAGGGAACGAGGGTTACGTACGTAACCTAGATGTTCCCCTTCAGTCGTTTCACTACGACGTTACATATGGGAACAGACCCATGGAAAAGGCCACAACCCTGAGGCTGCGTTACACAAGACACCAAGTGCCGACAGGCGGACGTGTCGGAAAGTGGAGTCAATACGTAACCTTCCCAACGCCCTAGGGACCAGTAGAGGGGCCCCATAGGGGTGCCAGATGTACTGAAGCATGGGTTGGGGGGGCGGAGCACATGTGGTTTAGGCATGTGGAATAAGAATTGAATGAATCTATTCTGGTATAGATATATGAGGGAAAACACAGCCTTCTGGCTGACTGTGGAAAAATACTGAGACATTTTGCCACAACCTTCTGGGCGAAGGAGACCCAGTCGGAGCACAGTCAACGACTACTCCGCATCTATTCCTGACTGCGGGGCATGGAGGACCCAGGTTCGCCGGAGGGAACAATCTGGGAAATAGCGCACGGATCCCGTGGGAATGGCGCAGCAAGCCGACACCTGCCGGCCTCCCGCAAATTACCTGATGTTACCTTAACACACTTAACACAGCGTCTAAAGCTCCGGGTGCGGTCCACGTAAACCCGTAAGGCACGAACGGGACACAGCAACGCTAAGGCCGGGTCTGCCTCCTCCGGGGGCAGTGCTTGCAGGTTCACCACCTGATCCCGGAAGGGTGTGGTGGGAACCTTGGGCACATAGCCAGGCCGGGGTCTCAGGATAACGTGAGAATCAGCCAGCCCGAACTCCAGGCACGCTTCGTTGACAGAGAAGGCTTGTAGATCCCCGACCCTCTTGATGGAGGCGAGCGCGGTCAGGAGCGCTGTCTTAAGCGACAGGAACTTAAGCTCGACTGAACCCAGTGGCTCGAAGGGAGGTCCCCGCAGGCCCCGAAGGGCGATGGAGAGATCCCAAGAGGGTATGAGGTGCAGTCTAGGGGGGTTAACCCTACGCGCACCTCTGAGGAACCTCACGACCAGTTGATGCTTCCCGATGGATTCTCCATCGACTGCATCGTGGTATGCCGCGATGGCCGCGACATACACTTTGAGAGTTGAAGGGGGCAGATGAAGGGGGCTTCATTTTGGTGATGAAGTAAAAATCACAAATGCCTATATGGAGAAGGCCCTAGGTTGGAGTAATATCAGGGCTGATGATGGAAAGGCTCTTCATGCTTATGCACTCTATTTGAGGGGCTGTAGCAATGCTGTTGAAGACCTCCCCAACATGTTTGATCTTGACTTGCCTTCTAACCTTAAGCAAATAATATCTAAGCTCCCATACAAGTTGCGTGAAAAGTGGAGAAATACTGCATGTGACATTCTAGAAAGAACACATAGTAGAGCTAAATTCCAGGATGTGGTTGCTTTCATTGAAAGACAAGCAAAAATATTGCAAGATCCTATCTTTGGTAATATTCAAGATCTTACTTCTATAACAAAGAGTGTTAAGGCAAAGACTGAGCTTCGTCCGCTGAAGGCTGGCAGTAAGAAAAGCTTTGCTACTTCTGTTTCAACACTGATGTCCAGTACAAAAGAGATAAAGAGTGCAGAAACTATAAATGTTGCATTACAATCCCCCTGTTTGTTCTGTTCTGGCAATCATGCGTTGGAATCATGTCATCAGATAGCTTTAAAACCTCATCAAGACAAGGTAGATTTCCTAAAGGGAAAAGGACTTTGCTTTGCATGTCTTCTGAAAGGACACATGAGCAAAGCATGTAGAAAACGCCTGGATTGCAAGACTTGTCACAAAAGGCACCCAACGATCCTCCATGTTGAAATCATGTTTCCTAAAGAGCAACACATTTCCCAGAATAGTAAGGATAGCAAGGAGCCTATTCTAATGGGCAACGGTAATTCTATTACAATTGCTATGGTGTCTACAGAGCAGGCAGAAGTTGGTTCCTTAGACTACAAGCTTGCAATTGTACCAGTAAAGATCAAGGCTTGTAATGGAAGTAACATAATACAAACGTATGCTTTTCTTGATCCCGGAAGCTCTGCTACGTTCTGCACAGAAAATCTAATGGAAAGGTTGCATTTGAGAGGTAGGAAAACGGAAGTTTTACTCAGGACTATGGGGCAAGAGAGACCAATATGTACCTATAAATTAGATGGGTTAGAAGTGAGCAACCTTAATAACAATAATTTCTTGCCCCTCCCGGAGGTTTTCACTCAAGCTTGTATACCAGTTGGCAAAGAGAACATTCCTACGGAAGAGGATATTCGGCACTGGCCATATCTTAAAGAGGTCAGTTTGAACACCATTGAGGCGGAAGTCGGTTTGTTGATTGGAGTTAATGCTCCAAAGCTTATAGAGCCATGGAGGGTCATTAATAGTCAAGGAGATGGCCCTTATGCTGTCTTGACTCAATTAGGATGGCTTATTAATGGCCCATTGGGCAGAAGCCCATCTATAAGAAGAAATGAGCGACTAAAGGTGTCCTGCAACAGAATTTCAATTTCCAGTTTGGAAAAACTTCTCATGAGCCAGTTGAACCATGATTTTCCTGAAAAGGCCTGTGATGAGAAGCCTGAGCAGTCAGTTGAGGACAGGATGTTTCTCAAACATGCAGCAGATTCTGTTACTAAACAGGACGGTCACTATCAACTTCGACTTCCATTCCGTCAAGAGAAGGTCTATTTGCCTAATAATAGAAGGGTAGCTGAACAGCGAGCTATTACCCTCATGAAGAGGTTTCAAAGAGATGATGTGTTTTTTTCTGACTATAAGGAGTTCATGAGTGATATCTTGGAGAAGAAGCATGCTGAAAAGGTGCCAGTAGATCAGTTGTCTGGAACATTTGGAAAAGTCTGGTACATACCTCATCATGGTGTGTACCATAAGAGGAAGAAGAAAATTAGAGTTGTTTTCGATTGTGGGTCTTCATTTCAAGGTACATCGCTAAACCAAGAGCTTCTCCAAGGTCCTGACCTTTCAAACAGCTTGCTTGGAGTAATCCTTCGATTCCGTCAGGAACCTGTGGCAGTCATGGCAGATATCGAAGGAATGTTTCATCAAGTTAAAGTTGCACCTGAAGATGTGGACTTCTTACGATTCTTGTGGTGGCCTAGAGGTGACATTAGTCAACCATTGGCAGAGTATCGGATGTTGGTGCACCTCTTTGGTGCTGTCTCTTCACCTAGTTGTGCAAATTATGCACTCAAGAAAACAGCAGAGGACAATGAGGGTAGAGTTGGCAAGGAAGTTCTTAATACCATTAGAAGGAATTTCTATGTTGATGATTGTCTTACTTCCTTACCGGATGAGGATGCGGCTATTTCTCTAATTCAGGATTTAAGAGCTGTCTGCGCCACTGGTGGATTCAGACTAACAAAGTGGACTAGTAACAATCGTTCTGTCTTAGCCTCGATTCCAAATGAGGAGAAAGCTAAAGAAGTTAAAGAGTTGGATCTGGATAAAGATAAACTTGCCGTGGAAAGAGCTCTCGGAATTCAGTGGAGCACCGAAGCAGACTCCTTTTATTTTAAGATTAATTTAAAGGAGCAACAGCCAACCAAGAGGACTATTCTTTCCACCGTGAATTCTATCTATGATCCGATTGGATTTCTTGCCCCATTGATTCTCCCTGCAAAAAGAATACAACAGGAACTTTGCCGAGTCAACTGCGGCTGGGACGACAAGATTCCAGATGGGTTAATAAAAAATTGGGAGAAATGGCTTGATGGCTTGAACAAACAAAACAACCTAAGCATTCATAGATGTTTCAAACCATCAAATTATGGCAAAATACAAACAGCCCAGCTACATCATTTTAGTGACGCTAGTGAGGAAGGGTACGGTATAGCTAGCTATTTGCGATTTACCAACATCACTGGGGCCGTTCATGTTGCCTTTGTATTGGGTAAGGCCAGAGTTGCCCCATTAAAGCCTGTAACTATTCCTAGGCTCGAGTTGGCAGCTGCCGTCCTTGCTGCTCAGATTGACAGGATGATCAAGAGAGAGATCGAAATCCCATGTATGGAATCTGTTTTCTGGACCGATAGTACGTCGGTTTTGAAATACATCTTTAATGACACAACACGATTCAAAACATACGTTGCAAATAGGGTCCGAAAAATACGTGACTTGTCCGAGAAGTCTCAATGGCGTTATGTTAATGGATTTTTGAATCCTGCAGATGCTGCATCACGTGGCCTTTCGATTGATTCGTTCCTCGGTTCAGACAGATGGTTGCATGGTCCAGAATTTCTTTTGCTGTCTGAATCAAATTGGCCTTGTTTTCCAGAGGAACAAATGAACAACTCTGTAGATGATTCAGAAGTAAAAAAGGAAGCTATGGCCTTTTCTACTGTTATGACAAGAGCCCATGATCCTATCAACAAGTTTATTGAGCATTTCTCTTCATGGAATAGCCTTAAAAGGGCTA
Source organism: Labeo rohita (assembly GCF_022985175.1). NCBI lineage: Eukaryota > Metazoa > Chordata > Actinopteri > Cypriniformes > Cyprinidae > Labeo > Labeo rohita. Next base: position 44,933 of record NW_026129512.1, on the reverse strand, counting down.
CTGCGTGGATCCTGAAGTTTAAGAAGATGCTCCGGTTATTGAGCCAAAGGAAAAAGGATGCACATATGTTTCATCTACAAAGCACTGATCCTAGTAATTTGGATGGCTTCAATAACAAGAAAACGGAAGTAAAAGCTCAGTTTGGAGATGAAGAGCTTTCAGTTGAGGATATTATCCATGCGGAGAAGGCGTTAGTATGTTTTGTTCAGCAACAATCATTCAAGTCTGAAATTTTATCTCTGAAGAAAGGACATACTATTAAGAAAGGCAGTAGCATCTACAGACTTGATCCTTTTCTTGAGGATGGGATTTTAAGAGTTGGTGGGAGACTGCATAAGATGGCAATACCTGAAGATTCGAAACATCAAGCAATCTTGCCAAAGAATAGCCATCTGTCCACAATACTTTTAAACCATATTCATCAGACAACAGGTCATTGTGGAAAAAATCAGATACTTTCAAAGCTTCGCCAGAGATTCTGGATAGTTCATGCCAATTCGGCTGCTCGAAGGTTGGTCAGAAACTGCCTAATCTGTAGACGTTGGAATGCTCCAGTGATGGAGCAAAAAATGGCAGATTTACCTCTAAGTCGTCTAACTTGTGACTCCCCTCCTTTTACGTGCGTAGGTACTGATTATTTTGGTCCAGTTGAGGTAAAAAGGGGCCGGAGTTTGGTAAAAAGATATGGGGTGTTGTTCACATGCTTGGTGAGTAGAGCCATTCATCTTGAGTTAGCCTTTTCATTGGAGACCGATTCTTGTATTATGGCCCTGAGAAGGTTCATATGTAGAAGAGGCCAAGTTCAAGAAATTATATCAGATAATGGAACAAACTATGTAGGAGCAGAGCGAGAACTTCGAGATTGCCTTGCTCAGTTGAATCACAGTAAAATCAGAGATGCAATGCTGAATGAAGGAATCAAATGGAGCTTTAATCCTCCTTCAGGACCTCATTATGGCGGAGTCTGGGAGAGGCTTATTCGCACCATCAAGAAGACTCTGTATTCTGTTTTAAAACAACAAGTTTTAGATGACGAAGGACTACAGACAGCTCTCTGTGAGGTAGAGGCTATAGTCAACGATCGCCCTATTACCACCATATCTGATGATGTCACTGATCCCGAACCTCTCACACCCAATCATCTCCTGCTGTTGAAAGGAAAGCCAATTCTGCCACCTGGGCTGTTCACTAAAAATGACTTGTATTCCAGACGGCGATGGAGACAAGTCCAGTATATCTGTGATCTCTTCTGGAGGAGATGGACAAGAGAATACCTGCCATTAATGCAGGAAAGGCAGAAATGGCACAAAGTGAGGAAAAACCTTAAGTTGGGAGATATAGTTCTTATTGTAGATGATACATCTCCAAGGAACTCTTGGCCCGTTGGACGGATCATTAAGACCTTACCCGATAAAAGAGGACATGTTCGTCGTGTCTTGGTCAAAACAAAGTCCAATATACTGGAAAGGCCTATTAATAAGCTGTGCCTTCTTCAAGAGTAATTTTTTATAAATTCTGTAGTATGCACAGTTATATGATGAATGATTGCTTTTTGATTACATTTTTTGGAATTTTTTCTAATTGGATTCTTTTTTTTTTTTTTTTTTTTGGGGGGGTCTGGATTATTATTTATTCAGAAGTTTAAGAGAACATTGTACTATGAACTTTTTGTGGCTCCTTGAAATATGTGTGTGTAATTGCCTTAATATTGCCAATTAAGGGGCCGGGATGTAGGAGCCATAGAGGCGTTAATGTTGTATAGTGTTTTTCTATAGCTTACGTACTTTTGACTGCATTTTGTATGTATTTTCTGTGCTCCCCTTGTGGTGAATGAGATTAATTGTAACCCGTTTGGCATTTCCTGGGGGTAGCCATCTTAAACAGGAAGTGATGTGTCAATGAGAGGGAGGGAGAGGGAGACAGTTTTTTGACCTGCAGCCATTATTCCTCACTACACAGTTTTGTCTTATTATTTCAAGTATTTATGTTTTTGTTACAATAAACACGAGGTTTTTGATCAAAGGAGGCTTTGGAGCAGTGTCAATTTTACTTTCCCACACGGAAGTGGCTAAATGTTCAACAAGAAGCCACTATACTACGCTCCAACTTCTCTTGCAGAAAGGAAAGCACCGATGCCCAATCGGGCATCTCTGTGGGTCCTCCCGGTGGGAGGCGCACCAGTCAACGAAGAGACCCCACCTCAGTGCGTAGGCCTGCCTCGTGGAGGGGGCTCTAGACTGAGTGATAGTTTCTATCACGGCCTGTGGAAGGCCGGCGAGGTCTACCGTGTCCCGTCCAGAAGCCACACGTGCAGGTTCCATAGATCGGGACGCGGGTGCCAAATTGTGCCCATCCCCTGAGAAAGAAGGTCCTTCCTCAGGGGAATCTTCCAAGGAGGGGCTGTCGCGAGGAGCGTGAGGTCGACGAAACAGGTCCGGGTGGGCCAGAATGGCGCAACCAGCAGAACCTGCTCCCCGTCCTCCCTGATCTTGCACAGGGTCTGTGCAAGGAGGCTCACTGGGGGAAAAGCGTACTTGGGCCCCAGAGGCCAGCTGTGTGCCAGTGCATCCCTGCCGAGGGGAGCCTCGCTGAGGGAGTAGTAGAGCTGGCAGTGGGAGGATTCTGGGGAGGCAAACAGATCTATCTGGGCCTTGCCGAATCGACTCCAAATGAGCTGGACTGTCTGGGGGTGGAGTTGCCATTCTCCAGGGAGGGTGGGCTGCCGTGAGAGCTGGTCAGCTGCACGGTTGAGCTCCCCTGGTATATGAACGGCGCGCAGCGATTTCAGCCGCGTCTGACTCCACAGGAGCAGATGGCGGGTGAGTTGCGACATACGACAGGAGCGTAGACCACCCTGGCGGTTGATGTATGCTACGGTCGCAGTGTTGTCCGTGCGGACAAGCACGTGCTTGTGGCGGAGCATCGGAAGAAACCGACATAACGTGAGAAGCACTGCTAGCAACTCCAGGCAGTTGATGTGCCAAAGCAGTCGAGGTCCTGTATGCCCGTTGCATACAGCACCCCAACCCGTGGAGGAGGCATCTGTGTGGACCACAACATGCCTGGAGACCTGTCCTAAGGGGGCAGGGTCTGACCACGGGCTGAATAGGCGGCGACACTGCGGGGAAACGCCAATCCGGAGTGTGCCATGGTGCCATGCCCATCTCGGGACTCGATCGTGTAGCCAGCGCTGAAGCGGTCTCATATGAAGCAAGCCCAGCGGCATTACCGCGGCTGCAACTGCCATATGCCCCAGGAGCCTCTGAAATGTTTTGAGAGGGACCGCTGTTTTGTGCCTGAATGATTTCAGGCAGTTCAGCACTGACTGCGTGAGCTCGTTGGTGAGGCAGGCTGTCATATTGACCGAGTCCAGCTCCATGCCGAGAAAAGAGATCCTCTGCACTGGGGAGAGTTTGCTCTTCTCTCGGTTGACCCGAAGGCCCAGATGGCTGAGGTGCTGAAGCACCAGGTCCCTGTGTTCGCACAACAGATCTCGCGAGTGAGCCATGATGAGCCAGTCGTCGGGATAGTTGAGGATGCGAACGCCCTTCCGCCATAGCGGGTTCAGGGCACCCTCGGCGACCTTCGTAAAGACGCGGGGGGACAGGGACAGGCCAAATGGGAGCACCTTGTACTGATACGCTCGACCCTCGAAAGCAAACCGTAGAAAGGGTCTGTGTCGAGGCAAAATCAAGACGTGAAAGTACGGGTCCTTCAGGTCTATGGCCGCAAACCAATCCTGGTGTCGAACGCACTAAAGGATACGTTTCGAAGTGAGCATTTTGAACGGCAGCCTGAGAAGGGACCGATTCAAAACTCGAAGATCCAGGATTGGTCGTAACCCACCGCTCTTCTTGGGCACGATGAAGTAAGGGCTGTAAAACCCCGACCTCATCTCGGCTGGAGGGACAGGCTCGATTGCGTCTTTCGCCAGTAAGACTGCAATCTCCGCACGCAGGACAGAGGCATCCGTGTCCGAGTGGACAGAAGTGAAAAGGATGCCCCTGAATTTGGGCGGGCGCCTGGCGAACTGAATCGTGTAGCCGAGACGTACCGTCCGGATCAACCACTGGGACGGGCTGGGCAGCTCTAACCAGGCCGCCAGCCTGGCCGCCAGTGGGATCAGCGGAGCGTTGACCGATGTGACCGCGGTGGGGCGGCCTGCGGGAAGGGGAAGGGGACTGGTCCCAGAAGGATGAACGTCCTGGAGAGCAGTCTGGCTGCACTAAGCAGCACTTACCTTCTTCCCAGGTTCCCACGCTGGCGAATGTTGGCTCCGAGTCCGAACCCTGTCAGGAACAGAGCTCGGGGCACTTGGCCCAGAGATGTGGAAAATTGCTCTTTCTGTGAGTGGGTGGGTACCGCCGACCCATAGGTCGACCGCAGCTGAGCACACAGACGGTCCCGGCCCTCTTTCGGGAGCGGGGGGGCAGATGTGGTCGTCCCCCGAAGAGCAGCTTCCATCATCTCCAGGCTGCCCGTGTCAGGAGCGCCGCGCAGACCTGCGGGTCTTGGGTGTTTGGGGGGGCTCCTGAGCAGCGGGCGGCGCCGCTCCCCTGCGGCGGCCACGACGTCTGGCGGCGAGGCGCGCATCATGGGTCTCAGCCGGAGACGGAGCAGGTTGTTCTTGCTTCTTGGGGGCCGCAGGGGGGCGCCCTCGGCGACGAGCAGGCTGAGGCAAGGCACCCGGGACTTGCTGGGAGTCACGCACCGGGGCAAGATGTGACTGATCGCCTCAGTCTGCTTCTGGACTGCCGAGAACTGCTGGGCGAAGTGCTCGACAGTGTCGCCGAAGAGGCCGGCCTGGGAGACGGGAGCGTCCAGAAAGCGTGCTTTGTCGACATCTGCCATCTGCACCAGGTTCAGCCAGAGGTGGCGTTCCTGGACCACGAGTGTGGACATCACCTGACCAAGGGACCACGCCGTGACTTTAGTCACCCGGAGAGCAAAGTCAGTCGCTGCACGCAGCTCCTGCAACACCGCTTGGTCAGGACTACCCTTGTGCAGTTCTTTTCGTCGGTAAGAGCTGACGAAAGCCTACAGGCTTTGGACGGGAGGCGCGGAGAGCCCCGCCAGGTGGCGCCGTCTTGTGGGCATAAATGCACCGCAACCGCACGCTCAACCTAAGGGACCCCCTCGTACCCCCTGGCCGCCCCGCCGTCAAGGGTAGCGAGGGCTGAGGAGGTAGGACGCGAACAAGCCGAATAAGGGGCCCGCCACGAGCCTCGAAGGATCGGGGGGAGGCACCTTAGGGACCTCCAACCCGATCCCCTCGCCGCCCGGAGGAGCAAAGCCGACAGTTCAGCGTCCGCCTCGGACGGGACAGCGACCACGGAGGGCCGACTGTTCACCCTCTGATGCTGAGATAGACATCTCTTCCTCTGGGGGAGCACCAAAGGAGACGCTCGGCCCGCTTTTAAGGGAGCGGTCTGCTTGGGCATCACCACGGGAACACGCGGTGGAGCGGAATCCCGCGGGGTTTTGCCCGGCGGAACATTCTGCACCGTCACCTGGAGGTCCCCCAAGCGCCTCGCCGTAGCAGCCGTAAAGCCTTTACGGCTCGACGAACTGCAGCGGGAAGACGACGAGGGGAGCCGCGAACGAGAGGCGGGACCTCAACGTGGCCATGGACATACGCTCGCAATGAGCGCATGAACCATCCACAAACGCTGCTTCAGCGTGCTCTCGGCCCAGGCACGTAAGACAGCGCTCATGACCGTCTACAGTGGTGAGGAATCTACCGCACTCAGTAACGCACGGTCGGAAAGCCATACCGGGACAATGGCTCTCGACGACCGCAAGGAAATTGCTCTTTTAGATCCCGGTTCGCCCAGGGAGGACGCGGCACAACCGTGCGCTCAGTGTTAAACTCGCTGGAATGCGAGAAGCCGGCACTCTCTCTTCTCAGCAGGCAGCCGGCTCACAGGATCAAATATAAGCCAGTTCAAAGTGCACAGATGGCACGGGTGCATCCATCAGTCTGAGACGTGCAAGAGTGTGAATATGAGGTGGTGGAAGAGCAAAACCAAGAACAGTCTTTTCAGATGAAATTAGAGCTACAGTGATCAGTTTAAAGACCATGTTCTTGTGAACCGAATGACAGAGGGTCAACTCTGGATTCTCTGTGGCCACCATAATCAGTTGGAAAGTTCACAAGAAGAACTGAAGAGAACTTTTTATATATTTTGTTTTGTAACTACATGCACTGGACACTTTTTTTTTTTTTTTTTTTTTTTTTTTCCTCCATGTAGTGTTGAATTAATAATCTGTAGTGCATATATTATTGACTAATGTGTGTATGATTTGAATGCTTTGTTTGATTTTGAGTACAGGTGAAATAGTTTTGAAGCGATTGTTTGATTTTGCCAGAAGAGTCAGGGGTTCTCTGAATTTATTTTGAACATTTGGATTTGTGTCTAAGGTTTTGAGAAAACAAGTGATGGTTTAAAAAAAAAAATGTGTTTTAGCAATTTAGAAAAACTGTAGGAGTTTAGAAAAAGTAATTTAAGTATTGGTAAACGCTTGTTAGCAATTGAAAGAAAAAAAACTGTAAGCACTGTGTAGCAGATAGAGGATGGCATCTTCTGCCCTCACTTTCTAAAAAGCAAGCTGCAGAAGATCAAGTGCATGGTGAACCTGGGGTCTAAGCTATTGGAGCAGCAACATTTTTAATAACTAAACAGCTGAGCAGCAGCTGAAGACAACATAATGTTGTCTTCATTATGTGGGACATCAGAGCAACTGACCTGAAATCATTCAGCACACTTGAGTGTACCTTATTGGGAACTGAAATGATCCACAATGTGTTCCAGAATGAGGGGATCTTCCCCAGTAGCAAGTTGAAAGCATACTGGAAGGGTACTCCAAGCACAGGCCTTAAGCATTTTTGGTCACACCCTGTCTGGTACAGCTGCCTTGCTGGGGCGGAGTCTCCTCAGTAATCTGATTGCAGTGATGATGGGGGGAAGGGGGATGACATTGTCCATTATGATTGCAGCCTGGGTGAGAAGTTTATCTGTCACTAATAGGAAATTAAATTTATAAATAAATAAGGAAACAGGGCTTCAGCGTGCAACTAAAATGGTCGCATTTGCGGCCAAAAATATTCATTTGCGAGTAAAGCTAGTGACTACCTAAATGTACATGTTATGATTTTAAATGTGCATGTAATGCCTTTTTTCCTGATTGTTTTGCAATCACATCGTTTGTTATGTTTACGTAATAAAGATGTCAATAAAGATGATGCATATCAAAGTTTTAGTGGAAAAAAAAGTGTTTCAAACAGTCCTCATCTCTGCTGAACACCAGCGTTGACAGCACACATGCTAAAAGCAGCTTCATTGTGCAGCATGAGAGTGAAATGACGGAGACATGCTAACTGAAAATGCAGAAAAGCAGTGTCTATTTCATGCATAACTTGAACAAACGACAACAGGTGAAGCTGTCAGCTGCGTGGACATTAACAATATCAGTAACGATTCTCGTTTATAATCGATACTATGGCTTCTTCTTATCAAAATCTTTAGTCTATATGCTGTGTTCTGCATTCTGTGTGAACTTCATATTATTTGTAGCGTACTTGCTGTCCAGTAATCCCAATAAACTTTGTACTTTGTTAGTTTTTAATAAATAAAGTATCAGCTTTAAAATTTTGCCAAATTCATAATGGAATTCAAACAATAAATACGGTTTTGACACTCCTCAATATGGCATGAATGATCATTTTAGTGCCTCAGTTCAAGCAGCAGGAGAACGTCTTGGTTACGTATGTAACCCTCGTTCCCTGAAGGAGGGAACGGAGACATTACATCGACTGGCATCATGGGGTGTCACTTGGGAGCCCAATCACCCCAAAGCTTAAGAAGAAAAGGCCAATGAGATTTGGCAAGTGGAATTTGCATGTTAAGCCACTCCCCCGTATATACGGGTATATAAGATGGTGACGTTAATCCACTCATTCAGGTTTGTGCTGAGGAGCTGAGATTCATCCCGGCATTCAGCGTAGTTCAAAATTGTGGCATGAGGGACGTAATGTATCCATTCCCTCCTTCAAGGAACGAGGGTTACATACGTAACCGAGACGTTCCCTTTCAGTGAGTCACGTTCGACGTTACATCGACTGATGTCACAGGGTCCCTGTTGAAAAACCACAACCTCAGAAATCAGAAAGAGCTTTATTGCCAAGTGTGCTTACACACACAAGGAATTTGTCTTGGTGACAGAAGCTTCCAGTGCACAGACAGGATCACAAGTGACAAGACACAGATAACAAAAATAAACAAGTGATTAGAATAAATATATAAAAAGACACAAACAATAGACAAATAAACAAGTGATTAGAATAAATATGTGAAAGACAATACACAATAGACAATATAATGTACGTACAGATGTGCTATATACAAATTATACAAGGGAATTTAATGTATGGAAGATATGTTAAAGCGACAGCATATCTATAATAAATTTAGGTATGGATAGCGATATTGCACATTTTATTGCACAGTTGGGGGAACATTTAACTGTTCATGAGTTAGATGGCCTGAGGGAAGAAGCTTTTTCTATTTCTGGCTGTTTTGGTACTCCGTGCTCTGTAGCGCCGACCAGATGGCAACAGTTCGAAAAGGAAGTGGGCTGGGAATGATTTTGCTAGCCCTTCTATTCACTCTGGATGAGTACAGATCTTGGAGGGTAGGGAGGGTTGTACCAATGATTCGCTCAGCAGTCCGGACTATCCTCTGTAGTTTTCTAAGGTCAGTTTTGGTAGCTGAGCTGAACCAGACAGTTATTGAGGTGCAGAGGACAGATTCAATGATGGCCGAGTAGAACTGTTTCAGAAGCTTCTTTGGCAGACTGAACTTCTTCAGCTGGCAAAGGAAGTACAGCCTCCGCTTGGCCTTGATAGTCCATGATAGTAAATGGGGGGAGAGCAGGGAGGTACTGTTTTGAGCGTGTTGAGCTCCAGGTTGTTATGACTGCACCAGACAGCTAGTTCTTTAACCTTCTGTCTGTAAGCAGACTTGTCTCCGTCCTTGATGAGGCCGATGACTGTAGTGTCGTCCGCAAACTTCAGGAGCTTGACAGAGGGGTCTTTAGATGTGCAGTCACTGGTGTACAGGGAGAAGAGCAGTGGAGAGAGGACGCAACCCTGAGGAGCACCTGTGCTGGTGGTGTTTCTGTTGGATGTGAATTTACCCATTCTCACTAGCTGTTGCCTATCTGTCAGAAAGCTGGTGATCCATTGACAGATCCAGAGACAGAAGAGCCACTGCTCTTCTTGGGTACGATGAAATAGGGACTGTAAAATCCCGAATTCATCTCGGCAGGAGGGACGGGCTCTATTGCATCCTTCGCCAGAAGGATCTCCGCATGCAGAACAGAGGCATCCTTGTCCAAGTGGACAGATGTGGACGCCCCTGAACCTGGGCGGACACCTGGTGTACTAAAGTGCATAGCCGAGTCGGACTGTCCGGATCACCCAGCAAGATGGGCTGGGCAGCACTAACCAGGCCCCCACCCTGCGTACAAGTGAGATCAATAGAACAGTTACCGAGGTACCCACACACTCCACCTGGGTCACCTGAGTGTCAATGTACCCCCTGGCCACCCCACCGTCGAGGGTAGTGAAGAGGGAAGAGCTCAAATGCGAATTTGCGGTGTAAGGGGCCTTTCAAGTTTTAGTGAGCTCTTCATGAACCTCTGGAACAAAAGGCACTGGGGCAGAGCATGGCTGGGAGTCACATCTGAAGCCCTAAAAACCAATCATCCAGCCTCAAGCGCTTGGGAGAAGGTAGGGAGTTCACCTCCAACTAGATGCTCTTGGTGGCCCGTAGGAGCAAGGCCGTCAACTCAGCATCGTACTCTGACTGAGCAGCCGCCATGGTGGGGGCCTGTTCAGCATCATCTATGGCTGCCGAAAACGATAGCCCCTCCTCTGATGCAGCGATAGACATCTTATCCTCATCGGGAGCTCCAAAAGAAACACTTGGTCCACCGCTGGATGAACCAGCGCCATCTTTTGGAAGCTCCATGGGACTACGCTGGGAAGGGTCGGACTTTCGTGGGTGCTGGCTCGGCGAAACATTCCTGACCATGATCCTCGGGTCTCCCATGCTTCTAAGCAGCGCAGCCGGATTTTCTTCCGTAGAAGGGCAGCTCTTCGCAGCAAACGGCTCCGAAGCAAAAACATGAAATTTGTGACTGTATATAGTTCTCAAGTTGGAAAATATGTTTAGTTCCTACTTTAAGTGAACCTTAGTTCCCAGGACAACTACAAGATGAATTAAAATGCTAATAAAGACCAGAAAAAATCTGACAAATACACAAACACATCTCAAAAGCAAACATTTGTCTTATGTTGCAAATACCTTTGCCATAATATTATATTTTTTGGATATACACACAGTTATTCAAAACTTGGTTTTGCGTGGTTGCGAATAATGTAATACACAGTATGAAAGAAAATAAATACACTACCAGTCAAAAGTTTTTAAACCGTAAGATTTTTACAGAACCAGGAGACCAAGAGTCAGGCTCTTCTGGCAAACAATCGCTTCAAAACTGTTTCGCCTGCACTAAGAATCAACCAAAGCTGTCAAATCATACACACATTAGTCAATACTATACAGCAGACAGATCATTCATTAGACACTACATAAAAATGTAGAATGTTTACTGTATATAGTAATTATTTTGCAATAAAAAATATACATAAACATACGCACACTTAAAAAACATACACTCAAAATAAATCACACCTAAGTGTGGTGAATATACAAAAAAGGAAATATACTTTGTACTTTGTGTGTGTGTGTATATATATATATATATATATATATATACACACACACAGACACACACAGACACACGTTTGTTTTTGTGAATACATACACACACACACACACACTTGTGTGTGCTTCCATTCTACTTTTGAACTTTCCAACTAATTTTTGTGGCCACAGACAGTCTGCTAATATCAAGCTCTTTGTTCTGCCTCTGTCATTCCATACACAAGAACATGGTCTAGCATAGTAGCTCTAATTTCATCTGAAAAGACTGTTTTTTGTTTTGCTCTTAGGTTTTGCACTGTTATCTTTGCCATTTACCGTTTACCTCATGTTTCACTATGGAGGCTTTCTTTTATTTTTTTATTTATTTATTTGATTCCTCAGTGCTTGCTAAACATCCTGTAATTTATTAGTCGGCATATAATACAGCATGCGAAATATATCATGCCTTGTTTTATTTGTTTTTGTTAATAAATAAATAATAAACGTTATGTAAGCTAGTTTGTCATTGTTTTATTGATGTTGTGCTGTTTAATTAAAAATAACAATGAATCCATCTTTTAATCATTTGTTTCAATCTTAAAATTGAAAGGTGTAGCCTATAGATGTAAGCAAAACCAAGATTGCAAATTCAAAATTGAAAGGGAAAAGCGCAAAAAAAAAAAAAAACAATACAACAAACAATACTGATGAAAAGAAATTGGTTGAATGTTAACCATGGTACCATATAACTATAAATATGATAAAAGAAAAAACTATTCATCAGCAATGAGCATTGATTAATGTTGTAGCAAAAAAAAAAAAAAAATCATATGCTTGGTGCGACCAACTGAGAATGTTAGCCACAAAAAAGCAACCAGTGGGAAGAATGAGTCTAAATGTGCCTTCTTACTTGAAGCCATGCTCTTCTGTTTGCCGTCAAACGGCTGACCACTGCTGTGTGTGTATCCTGTTGCGAAATGCAGCGAAAAAGTCCTACACAACAGTAATAATGTGTTTAAAGTGTGTACATGTCTATACTGAAATTCGATAATGACTGAAACAGGAATACTCCACATCTTAATTCGATTTGTGTTTATTTGAGGTATGACTTTAGCCGGCTTAAGGTAATCTTATACTACAGGGCCGATGAATGCTTGAATCTGATTGGCTGACGAATGTTCTGAAGGTATGCATTATTTTCAGGGAAACGCACTTCGCCACATAATTTCAGTTACTTCAAAGGTCATTACAGTCTAAAACAGCAAATTAACCTAGACCCCTAGATAAATAAATACTTAAACAATAGGATAAAAATGACAAATTATTTGCTTTGCCACAAAATTTCATTTTATTATGTACGGAAAGCACATACTCTATTTCTCCCACTCTCTCTCCCTTACAGACGCACACACATCCAGTTAGTACACACGTTAACATATGCGCTAATGTTGTTAGTACTGCTCTGACGATTGATTTAAAAACTACACGACATTTCTCACAAGTGTGTTAAAACAATCTTCACAAAAACCCCATTATAATAAATGTCATATAGCTACCTGTGCCTTTCAGCAAGAAATATAGCCTAATTTAATAAAGTTATCAAACACTATATTCTAAATAGAGATAAAGCTTAAAATTGCAGAAGTTATTCATTTCCTCTTTTTAATTTTGTTCTTTGATTAACCAACATTACAGCAGCTGGTTATCAGGATATTTTGTCTGCTGTTACTTTAAAAGCTGCCACTGCTTAAGTTGAACGGATCTGATACTGTTTTAAATGTGACTCTAAATACTTACATACACAGGTTTAAGGCAGCTTTACTCGCTTTTTTTTTTTCTTCATGACTTAACTGACAACATAACTACAACATTGCATACTCATATTTTTATTTGGGTTTTTATAATGTTTCATAAGGTTGTATTTTGGTTCCAATTAGGTAATGTTGTAGTACAATGTTTTAAAAACATTTTTTTTTTTTTTTTTATAAAAAAAAGGTAACACTTTACTTGAAGGGGCGTGCATAAGACTGACATGACACCTTCATAATTGTGACGTGACACATGTTATGAATATGAAGGTTTGATGCATGTTTATGACAACTGTCATTAAGTGTCATTTGCTCAGTTATGTCATTTTTAATGCAAAGATGACATTGTTTGAGATGCCTTTGACATCTTGACATAACCGATACATCATAACCTGTCAGTATCTTTGTCATGACAACTTGACATTTCCAAGACAATGTTGTACTACACTGAAAAAGGGCAATGGGGAGTTTGTTGAATTTTTAAATATGCATTTCGCATTTCTTACATGATTAATTTATACTTCTCATCTAAACATATTTTAATCATGTATCATGTATTTATTCTGTAAGGATGTTCAGTTTTATAGAATTAATCATGTTGAAGCTAAATTAAGTAGTTGTTTTCTTTATAAACCCCGCCCCTTTCCAAAGCAAACCAATCCGCACCCATCACCATTTTGTCTCTCGCTGTAGATGGGATCTGAGCTCTGCACTGAGGTAAGTTAAATAAAACTTGAAAATAAAATTTAGTAATATCAAACAACGTTGTTTTTTTAAGTTACGTTTATGCGTTTGTACCTTAGCTAACATTAACACTAGCTTTAGCCTCTTCTGAAAATGTTGTATATATTACCGTTTGAGTGTTCGAAATACGTGTAATCTTTTTATTTGCATGTCGGTATGTTGGCTAGAGGAGTCAGAATGATGAGAAACTGAACCGTGTACACCGGACGTTACCGTTGCCTTGCCGTGCCGCAGCAGCTTGTAGCTGTTACGTTAACGTTACACAACAAAGTGGCCGTTTCAAAGAGCTTGAACTACATAAGAAATACAGTAGAACAGGGAATCCGTTCTATTGTTAACTGTCGTGAATGCGAGTTCAAAGACGGATATCGCGTGATTTACACACATGCTGCGTTCCTAATAAACTGGATGTTATTTAAGTTCTATTGCTTTTTATGACAACTTATAATGAATAAGACTTTATTACAGACAATCAAAAAGCCAGTACAATGCATGTTGTTGTAAAGAAAATTAACATTGAATATGCTTTCTGTTTAGATGTCTGGTTTCTCCTGTCCTTTGAAGACCTCTTATTCTCCTTTTTTTGGAATGCTGTTTAGTCGTAGTATGTATTATTAAAAACTTTTACTTTTGTTTTAAGAGGTTGCATTCACATGCATGCATCTCTGATGACTGCTTTGAATGATATGCATCATGTTATTTGACAAGCATAATCCAATACTCTTAATTATATTAATTGTTAACTGTTTTAAAACTGGTGCATACTTCTGATATTTTACAGATATCTGATATTTCACCAGACAAGTGCACTTATTGACATCCACTTCACTGTCAGTCCAAAGCCTTTACGTTAATGGTATGTATGAAACTCACATTTTTACTACTTTTAAAATCTCTTTGTCTGACGATGTTGCAAATGTTAATATCAATCTATTATTTTTCACTCTCCCTGTCCGTTGAATGTGTCAGTGTATTAAGGGCACACAGTAGCAGTTGCAGTTGGATTGGAGTTACCGAAACATCCAAAACATCCACACTTTGGACATTTCTGCCATTATCCATGTACGTATTCAAAGTGTGCTATATAATTTTACTGCTTGTTTTAGGAAGACACTATTGTATTTCTTGACCTACCATTCACAATCCTAGAACTGAGGTCTAACAGTTATCTGTAATCAGTCTTTGTTGACCACGACTGGTTCTTATTATATTCAAGTTTACATTTCTTGGAATACTGATGTTACTAAATTATTGAAATTAAGTTTGATATTTCCAGAGTAGCACTGAATCTCATTTTTAACTGTGCATTTTCCAGGCTGCAGATAAAGCCCTCATCCCAAGATGCAATGAGGAGACAATGCCCATGATACACCAGGGGACATCAGGATCGTCAATGAGGGCCAGATAATCGTACAGTGATTTGGATAACTTGGCATTAGCTACTGCAAAATTCAACTGCCCATCTAACTGAAAGGGATCATTCACCCAAAAATGAAAATTCTGGCATAATTTACATACCCTCAAGTTGTTCAAAACCTGTATGAATATCTTTGTTCTGCTGAACACAAAGGAAGGTATTTTGAAGAATGCTTATAACTGAACAGTTTTAGGGCACCATTGACTTCCATAGTTTTTCTTTTCCTACTATGGAAATCAAAGCTGCCCTAAAGTTGTGTGGCCTCAAAAATCCTTTAAAATACCTTCCTTTGTGCAGAACAGAAATTCATACAGGTTTGGATCAACTTGAGGGTGAGTAAATGATACCAGAATTTTCATTTTTTGGTGAATGATCCCTTTGAGGAGTATAATTGTGAATCTTTAAAATCAGCATACTTTCAAGGTCCCTCTTATAAAAATGTAGAAATTTTCAATTACTTTATTTATGCTGTTATTGTTCTTATTGTGTAATATTGGAGAAGTCTAAGATTTTTAGGATTTTGCTTTTATATGGGGTTATATTATATTTTAACAGATGCATTTCAAGCGAATGAGCTATGTCTGTAACATGCCTCTCTGTATATTTGTAATCTTTATGGATGGTTGTGTACTATTAAATTTTTTTTTTTTTTTTTTTTTTTTTCCAAAATGTTTTTGCTTATTGCCTTGCTTAGAAAATGACAATATTAAGGTTGCTAAAATGCTATTATTTATTTTATGTTTTTTTTTATTCTGTAATTAATTTTATCTGGATTTATCGTACATTTTATCATAGTTTTATGTAATTTATTGAAACACCACTGCATATGGTGGATAATGTTGTACTACACTGAAAAAGGGCAATGGGGAGTTTGTTGAATTTTTAAATATGCATTTCGCATTTCTTACATGATTAATTTATACTTCTCATCTAAACATATTTTAATCATGTATCATGTATTTATTCTGTAAGGATGTTCAGTTTTATAGAATTAATCATGTTGAAGCTAAATTAAGTAGTTGTTTTCTTTATAAACCCCGCCCCTTTCCAAAGCAAACCAATCCGCACCCATCACCATTTTGTCTCTCGCTGTAGATGGGATCTGAGCTCTGCACTGAGGTAAGTTAAATAAAACTTGAAAATAAAATTTAGTAATATCAAACAACGTTGTTTTTTTAAGTTACGTTTATGCGTTTGTACCTTAGCTAACATTAACACTAGCTTTAGCCTCTTCTGAAAATGTTGTATATATTACCGTTTGAGTGTTCGAAATACGTGTAATCTTTTTATTTGCATGTCGGTATGTTGGCTAGAGGAGTCAGAATGATGAGAAACTGAACCGTGTACACCGGACGTTACCGTTGCCTTGCCGTGCCGCAGCAGCTTGTAGCTGTTACGTTAACGTTACACAACAAAGTGGCCGTTTCAAAGAGCTTGAACTACATAAGAAATACAGTAGAACAGGGAATCCGTTCTATTGTTAACTGTCGTGAATGCGAGTTCAAAGACGGATATCGCGTGATTTACACACATGCTGCGTTCCTAATAAACTGGATGTTATTTAAGTTCTATTGCTTTTTATGACAACTTATAATGAATAAGACTTTATTACAGACAATCAAAAAGCCAGTACAATGCATGTTGTTGTAAAGAAAATTAACATTGAATATGCTTTCTGTTTAGATGTCTGGTTTCTCCTGTCCTTTGAAGACCTCTTATTCTCCTTTTTTGGAATGCTGTTTAGTCGTAGTATGTATTATTAAAAACTTTTACTTTTGTTTTAAGAGGTTGCATTCACATGCATGCATCTCTGATGACTGCTTTGAATGATATGCATCATGTTATTTGACAAGCATAATCCAATACTCTTAATTATATTAATTGTTAACTGTTTTAAAACTGGTGCATACTTCTGATATTTTACAGATATCTGATATTTCACCAGACAAGTGCACTTATTGACATCCACTTCACTGTCAGTCCAAAGCCTTTACGTTAATGGTATGTATGAAACTCACATTTTTACTACTTTTAAAATCTCTTTGTCTGACGATGTTGCAAATGTTAATATCAATCTATTATTTTTCACTCTCCCTGTCCGTTGAATGTGTCAGTGTATTAAGGGCACACAGTAGCAGTTGCAGTTGGATTGGAGTTACCGAAACATCCAAAACATCCACACTTTGGACATTTCTGCCATTATCCATGTACGTATTCAAAGTGTGCTATATAATTTTACTGCTTGTTTTAGGAAGACACTATTGTATTTCTTGACCTACCATTCACAATCCTAGAACTGAGGTCTAACAGTTATCTGTAATCAGTCTTTGTTGACCACGACTGGTTCTTATTATATTCAAGTTTACATTTCTTGGAATACTGATGTTACTAAATTATTGAAATTAAGTTTGATATTTCCAGAGTAGCACTGAATCTCATTTTTAACTGTGCATTTTCCAGGCTGCAGATAAAGCCCTCATCCCAAGATGCAATGAGGAGACAATGCCCATGATACACCAGGGGACATCAGGATCGTCAATGAGGGCCAGATAATCGTACAGTGATTTGGATAACTTGGCATTAGCTACTGCAAAATTCAACTGCCCATCTAACTGAAAGGGATCATTCACCCAAAAATGAAAATTCTGGCATAATTTACATACCCTCAAGTTGTTCAAAACCTGTATGAATATCTTTGTTCTGCTGAACACAAAGGAAGGTATTTTGAAGAATGCTTATAACTGAACAGTTTTAGGGCACCATTGACTTCCATAGTTTTTTCTTTTCCTACTATGGAAATCAAAGCTGCCCTAAAGTTGTGTGGCCTCAAAAATCCTTTAAAATACCTTCCTTTGTGCAGAACAGAAATTCATACAGGTTTGGATCAACTTGAGGGTGAGTAAATGATACCAGAATTTTCATTTTTTGGTGAATGATCCCTTTGAGGAGTATAATTGTGAATCTTTAAAATCAGCATACTTTCAAGGTCCCTCTTATAAAAATGTAGAAATTTTCAATTACTTTATTTATGCTGTTATTGTTCTTATTGTGTAATATTGGAGAAGTCTAAGATTTTTAGGATTTTGCTTTTATATGGGGTTATATTATATTTTAACAGATGCATTTCAAGCGAATGAGCTATGTCTGTAACATGCCTCTCTGTATATTTGTAATCTTTATGGATGGTTGTGTACTATTAAATTTTTTTTTTTTTTTTTTTTCCAAAAAATGTTTTTGCTTATTGCCTTGCTTAGAAAATGACAATATTAAGGTTGCTAAAATGCTATTATTTATTTTATGTTTTTTTATTCTGTAATTAATTTTATCTGGATTTATCGTACATTTTATCATAGTTTTATGTAATTTATTGAAACACCACTGCATATGGTGGATAAAGCTTTAATTGGAAAAAAATCATGTTAAATCAACATGGCATAAGCATAAAAACAACATAAAAAAATCATGTTCATTTGACAAACACAAGTTACGTAACATAAACGGATATAAATTATGTTGAAAGAACATAATAAAAATATGTGCATCCTGTCACGAATCTGGTCGATGTTCCGCCGTCCACTCACCACCAGAGGTCACTCTTACCTTATCACACACTGACTGTCGCATTACACCCCGGACTACATCTCCCAGTATCCTTCACGCCGAGTGTGTCAACACATGTGACCAATCAGTGTCACTATAAAAGCCCCGGCCTTTCCCCATGCAAGCGACGGAGTATTATTGTTGTGTTTATTGTCGTTAGCGTTTTCCTAGTTCCTAGTTCCTAGTTTCCCTCGCCTGGCTTCCCCAATTTGACTGTTCGCCGCTTGCCTTCTGGACTCTGCTCGTGTTATTGGATTATTCTCTATGTCTTGGCTGTGATATACCTGTCTGCTTCTGCTTTGACCCTGCCTATACGACCATGTCTTTGTCTTGCCCTATTAATAAAAGCTCGCAAGTGGATCCGCTCGCCTCTCGCCTCTAACTCCATGTAACAGAATACTCCGTCACACAAGGATCCAGCAGCTTCACTCCCGGACATTCAACAGATATGGACACAGACAGGATACTATTCAGGATAAAACAAGGACCACGCACACTCGAACAACACATCCGTGAGTCATCCGAGCCACTGAAGGCGAGACTAAGACGCGAGGGTCCGCGTTCATCACTCGCGGAATTTCTGGACTTTGCACTTTTGTGTGTTGACTCTCCATTTACCGTGGGTGTCGCGGAGGAGGAGCACAACACCATGGAACTGCTGACCGCCTGGATCGCACGGGAAATGGCGGCTGTGTCGGAGCGCGCTTGAGCAATGGCGGCGACAGCGGTGCCCGTTCACAAAATGGCGGCCGCGCCGGAGCGCGTTCATACCCTGGCGGCGACAACAGAGCCCGTGCACAAAATGGCGGTGACTGCGGTGCCCGTTCGCAAGACGGCGGCGGCGCCGGTGTGCGCTCACAAGATGGCGGCGAAAACGGAGCTCCGTCACGTCACAGCTGCTATACCAGAGCCATACAAAGTTACAGCTGCATTTCCTGAGTCAAGTCAAGTTTCCAAGTTCAGTCAAGTTGCAGCTGTGCTTCCCGAGTCAAGTTCCTGAGTCAAGTCCATTTGCAGCTGCATTCCCCGAGTTAAGTCAAGTTTCCAAGTCAAGTCAAGTTGCAGCTGTGTTTCCTGAGTCAAGTCAAGTTTCCAAGCCAAGTCAAGCTACAACTGCTGTTCCAGTGTCAAGTCAAGTTACACCTGTTGTCCCTGTTTCAAGTCAAGTTACAGCCATCTTTCCTGAGCCACTGCACAAGATGGTTGCCACGCCAGAGCCACTGCACAAGATGGCCGTCACGCCAGAGCCACTTCACAAGATGGCCGCCATCCCCAAGCCTGTTCACAAGATGGCCGCTGTCTCCAAGCCATGCCACAAGATGGCCGCCATCCCAGAACTCTCGGCCAGCACTCGGACGCCACCTGGGGTCATGATGGCCCACGTGCTGGACTCACCTCTAATGGCGGTTTGGGCAGCTAAAATGGCGCTCCTTCACGCCGCGGCTGCTACCCCTGGGTCAAGTCAAACTTCCAAGTCCGGCCAAGACACAGAGTCAAGTCAAGACACAGCTGCCGTTCTCCACGAGTCAAGCCAAGTCACAGCTGTTCCCCACGAGTCAAGTCACCTTACAGCGGCTGTTCATACTAGGTCAAGTTACAGCCGTGTCTCCTGAGCCAGGTCAAGCTTTGACTGTTGTTCCAGAGTCAAGTCAAGCCAAAGCTGTAGCTTCCAAGTCCAGTCAAGCTTCCAAGTTCAGTCAAGCTTCCAAGTCCAGTCAAGCTTCCATGTCCAGCAACGTCAAAGCTGTCGTTCCTGCGTCAAGCAACTTCAAGGCGGTCGTTCCTGCATCAAGCAACTTCAAGGCGGTCGTTCCTGCGTCAAGCAACGTCAAGGCCGTGGTTCCTGAGTCAAGCAACGTCACGGCCATGGTTCCTGAGGCAAGCAACGTCACGGCCGTGGTTCCTGAGTCAAGCAACGTCACAGCCGTAGTTCCTGAGTCAAGCAACGTCACAGCCGTGGTTCCTGAGTTAAGCAACGTCACTGATCTTCACGAGCCAAGTCAAGTCACCGCTGATCTCCAAGAGTCAAGTCAGTTCACTACTGATCTTCACGAGTCAAGTCAAGTCACAGCCAATCTCCACAAACCAAGTCAAACCACAGCTGATCTTCATGAGCCAAATGAAGTTATTATTGCTGTTCCAGAGCCAAGTCACATCTCGTCTAACCTTCCAGAGCCCTGTCACATCTCGTCTATCTGTCCAGAGCCTCACCATGTCTCGTCTGACCGCCCAGAATCAAGTCACGTCTCGTCTGACCGCCCAGAGCCCCGTCACGTCTCGTCTATCTGTCCAGAGCCTCACCATGTCTCGTCTGACCGCCCAGAGTCAAGTCACGTCTCGTCTGACCGCCCAGAGTCAAGTCACGTCTCGTCTGACCGCCCAGAGTCAAGTCACATTATGTCTGCCAGTGTGATGGGATCACCATTCTCAGTATGTGGGCCGCACACTACACTCCAGAGGTCACGTCTGTTCACGAGTCCGCCCCGGAGGTCACATCTGTTCACAAGTCCGCCCCGGAGGTCACGTCTGTTCACAAGTCCGCCCCAGAGGTCACGTCTGTTCACAAGTCCGCCCCGGAGGTCATGTCTGATCTCAAGCCTGCTCCAGAGCTCCCGTCTGATCTCAAGCCTGCTCCAGAGCTCCCGTCTGATCTCAAGTCTGCTCCAGAGCTCCCGTCTGGTCTCAAGTCTGCTCCAGACGTCCCGTCTGGTCTCAAGTCTGCTTCAGAGGTCCCGTCTGGTCTCAAGTCTGCTCTAGAGGCCTTCCCCGTCAGTGAAGCTGCGCCAGTGCCTCCAGAGGTGTCAGCATGGACTGTAGAACCTCCTATGGAGGCGGCGTTATCCTTTGGTCTCTCTGCTTCTCTCCCTATTCTCTCTGCCTCCTCTGTCCCTGCTCTCCCCAGGTCCCAGCCCATGACGTGGGTTCCTGCTCTGCCCTGGAGAGTCCCTGCGTCTCCTGTTCTGCCCTGGAGGGGCCCTGCGTCTCCGGCTCCGCCCTGGAGGGCTTCGGCTCTGCCCTGGAGGGCTCCGGCGCCTCTTGCTCCACCTCCGGCTCCGCCCTGGAGGGCTCTGGCACCTCCTGCTCCTGCTGGGCCTCCTGCTCCGCCTCCGGCTGTGCCCTGGAGGGCTCCTGGGCCTCCTGCTCCGCCTCTGGCTCCACCCTGGAGGGCTCCTACGCCTCCGGCTCCGCCCTGGAGGGCTCCGGCGCCTCTGGCTCCGCCCTTGAGGGCTCCTGCGCCTCCTGCCCCGCCTCCGGCTCCGCCCTGGAGGGCTCCGGCGCCTCCTGCTCCGCCCTGGAAGGCTTCCTCCCTACCGGTTCTGCCTCAGTCTCCTGGCCCTCACACCGCTCCCCAGGACTGTTTTGCTGTTGGAGCGTCTGGAAGCCGCTCCTTGGGGGGGGGCTATGTCACGAATCTGGTCGATGTTCCGCCGCCATGTGTTGACTTCACGCTGAGTGCGTCAACACATGTGACCAATCAGCGTCACTATAAAACTATAGCCCCGGTCTTTCCCCATGCAAGCGACGGAGTATTATTGTTGTGTTTATTGTCGTTAGTGTTTTCCTAGTTCCTAGTTCCTAGTTCCTAGTTTCCCTCGCCTGGCTTCCCCGTTTTGACTGTTCGCCGCCTGCCTTCTGGACTCTGCTCGTGTTATTGGATTATTCTCTATGTCTTGCCTGTGATATACCTGTCTGCTTCTGCTTTGACCCTGCCTGTACGACCATGTCTTTGTCTCGTCCTATTAATAAAAGCTCACAAGTGGATCCGCTCGCCTTTTGCCTCTCACTCCACGTAACAGCAACCGATGTACATATTTTTTTTTTTATGTTAATCCAACAGATTTTTTTTTCAGTGTATAAGACAGCAATATATGTTATACACTATGTATGTATATGACAGCTTTTGTTCAGAAAAATATGAAAGTGAACCAATCTTTTGTTGTAAGGAAATAAAATGATGAAAATGGAAAAATATTAAGAAATAAAAATGCATTTGCACCTGTTGGGCAATTATTTGTTATCAGGCCAGATAAGAAGGATCAGTCAATTAACTGTTCAAGAGGAATGAATTTCAGTGATAAAAAATAAATAAATAAATAATACACAACAACCATGGGTGAATCACTCTGCAAATGCAATAAAATACATGCAATAAAATACATTTATCCATTTAATTATTATTATTGGATGATTGATTTTATTT
The DNA here is from genome assembly GCF_022985175.1 of Labeo rohita. Taxonomy (NCBI): domain Eukaryota; kingdom Metazoa; phylum Chordata; class Actinopteri; order Cypriniformes; family Cyprinidae; genus Labeo; species Labeo rohita. The sequence goes on along the minus strand of NW_026129512.1, from coordinate 22,394 downwards.
CTCTAACACCTGTTCATCTTTTTTTACAACATTTAAAATTGTCTATTATCTGACCTTCTGTTGGAGGAAACTAAAAAAAAAAAAAAACATTATGAAATGAAAAATATTCATGATGCTGTTACAAAATAATTTGACAAAGTATTAACACTTAATGACATTTTAATGACAAATTTGTAAAAATTTGACAATTTGTAGCACTATAAAAAAGTGGTTAGAAAAATATTAATGACACAAATGTAATAGCCTCATGACAGCCAGTGTCCAAACCAACCACAAGACAGTTTGTTAACCCACAAAGCTAGGTACTTTACTGTTTGATAATTAATCTGCTATGTCATGTTTATTACAGATTTATGACAGGTTATTTTGTCTTGGTAATGTGAAGTTGTCATGACAAAGATACTGACACGTTATGATGTATTGGTTTATGTCAAGATGTCATAACAATGTCATCTCAAACAATGTCATCTTTGCATTAAAAATTACATAACTGAGCGAATGACACTTAATGACAGTTGTCATAAACATGCATAAAACCTCCTTCATATTCATGACGTGTCATGTCATGATTATAAAGGTGTCATGTCAGTCTTATGCACACCCCTTCAAGTAAAGTGTTAAAAAAAATAAAATAATGTAACCAAAACAAAACATTTTAGAAACGTAAAAATACCAACCTGGTACTTTTCTTTAGGTAGCCAAAAAAATGTAAATATCACATTTGTCTACGCAATTCAGTGACTAAGTAACAGATACCCTGAGCAATATCAAAAGGACTTAAAAGTAATATGTGAATCCTTACTTTCAGTTATCTTTGCTCACTTAATTGATATATTCAAATCTAATAATTCACTTATCGATTATTGTTGTTTCATAGTTAATTGTCATCACAAGCTAACAGCTCAGAGTGTAACCAGTCTGTGGTGTAAACAAATGAAAAGTGGGGGAGGTGGTATCAACGCATGAACAGGAATAATGGGTGAATGTTTAAAAAAATATATATATGAAAACTTAATTTTTGATTAGTAATATACATTGTTAAGAACTTTATTTAGACAACTTTAAAGGTGATTTTCTCAATATTTAGATTTTTTTGCACCCTCAGATTCCAGGTTTTCAAATAGCTGTATCTCGACCAAATATTGCCCTATCCTAACAAACCATACATCAGTTTTTCCCATACTATGTGTAGCTGACAGGTTTTTATACTTTTATAAATATTGCTGGCAATTTGTCAATGGATGAATGGAAGTAAACTATTTAACCAAACTCCACATTGAGGACACTTGGTATACAGCAACCTACAGAGGGGTCCAACATAACGAGAAAACTCAGAATTTGGTGCATGCAGATATTACTCAGGAACATGAACACAAATATTGCAAGAATGGGGAATGTGCCTTATTTAGGATATGAATGTCAATTGCTCTTAAGCATTAAAAAATTGTTCACACTGCCGGGAAACACACTTACCCAACCAGTGTGAACTGACCATAATCCTGTATGTTAGGTGTGAGATTTGTTAAAGGGGTCATCGGATGCCCATTTTCCACAGGTTGATTCTTTAGGGTCTTAATGAAAAGTCTCTAATATACTTTGATTAAAATTCTCAATGGTTTTGTAAAACAACACCCTTTTTACCTTGCCAAAATCAGCTCTGCAAAAATCATCTCATTCTAAGGGGTTGTTCCTTTAAATGCAAATGAGCTCTGCTCACCCCGCCCCCTCTTCTCTCTGTGGAAAGACGATCTTGTTTACTTTAGCCGCATTTAGCCATGTTTAGCCGCTAAACTTCCTAACTACCACGTTATAAGGAAAGGCGATCGTAAAGAGTCATAAAAAAAACGCTTATACACACTTCTGCTGTAAGTGAAGCTGGATCATCAATGATTCGCGCGAACATAGACGGATATATGTAGATCAGGAGGCGCATTCCATTCACAAACAAACGTAATCTACTGCATCTTCAGTGGCTCAGATGTCAGGAGTAAATGACGACCACTATGTTCATTATTACATCCAACAACACAACACCTCAATCGCTCAATTGGAGATATTCTTGTCTAACTTACATCCCTGCTCTGGCATCAAAACAAGTAAAGTTACTGGACTGTGACAGCTGGTCTAAGGTAAGAGCTCATGTCAATCAACTATCATGGGAGCGGCCTCTGTCGGTGTGACGCAACACCCACAGGCATCTGAGAACAGCTCGATTTGAAAAAGGGGATATTATTTTTACAGATTAATTAAAAACCACTGCATTGATTTTTATCATTATAGGGTAGATTTGTACATACACTGCCAACACACATTAATGTTCAAACAACATGAAAAAGTGAACTTAGCATCCGATGACCCCTTTAAACCTTGTTTTCTATAATGAATATATTTAAGTGCATCAGTGTGAAGCATAATTCCCACCACAACTGCTATATAATCATTAACCAATATATTTGTCAAAGTATTCTTCTAGTGGTTAAGGGGACTTCACATGATAGGCCGCAGAACTGGTCAATGCATTGATCTCTATAAAATGAAGTGTAGATTAGATGCAGCATCGTTATTTTATTTATTTATTTTTTTTTTTTTTTTGGTTTTGTTTAGAGTTTAGAACAGGGGTTCTCAACTCTTGCCTGCGCGATCCACTTTCCTGCACAATTCAGTTGCAACCTCAATCAAACACATGAACAAGGTAATCATTGTCTTTATGTTCTAATAGAAAGCTACAGGCAGGTGTGTTTGATGAAGGTTGGAGCTAAACTCTGCAGGAAAGTGGATCTCGTGGGTCAGAGTTGAAAACCCCTGGTTTAGATAATTTACATTTTTACAACCTTGTTTCTTTTTGGGGTTGTACTGAATTCTGTGACCCACCACATTATGAGAACCTAGGCACTGCACTGAGCTAATCTGACCTACTATTAAACTCAATCCCAATCAAATTTGTATGGTCTGGCCTGACTATCTACACAATGGGAAAAAAAAAAAAAACTTTGTCTTGAAAAATTACAATAGTTTTTGCAAAGAATCCAAAGTTCAGCTGTAAAAGATCATGACACAGGCAAAACCCAAGCTCCTCATTATTAAGGTTTTATGGTTTCTTTAATAACAATAACAGTAACAACAACAACAATAATAAACAACCACAGTATTTGTATTGGAAAACATCTTAATGTTTACCATTATTATTAATTATTAACAATATGCATGGTAATTTTTTTATAGTGTGGCACTGTGTGTATTAAAGCCTTCAGCACCCCTCCTTCTCTCTCGAGCCCACTTTACACTTGCCAGGAGATGCCATAAGATTTACGGGTCAAGCTACATGTTTGAGTGATGCTGGCAAAGACCTTCTGTTGCCTGCCTATGGTGACTCTTTAGTTCACTGGAATCCAGTCTGTGTAAGTCCCAAAATATATTATACAAATAAATACATCTAATCTAGTGCAACAAATAGTAGCTTGGTTTATTTTATTTTTTTCTAATGGTATGTCTGTGGTTTCACTGAGTCTGAAAAAATTAGCCTAGATTGTGGAACACGTGATGAATTAAGGGGACAATCACATTTTATTACCAATGTTTTAAGAGTATATTTCTGTTTTTTTGTTTGTTTGTTTGTTTGTTTTTTTGTCAGGATGACACCAAAATAACATAATCACTCTTCCATTAGTAAATGACAGGTACATACTCTCACGAAAATGACAAGGAGCTCTAAAACACTACAGGCTATCCACAAAAATAACTCTGCATTCTGGTCTTTCACTGGATGTGAGGCCAGTGTCAAAGACTGCCCAGTCATTTTCCCATCCATACGGTTGCTATGATACCATATTCATGAACACAGAGATGCACGACAATGAGCCCATCAGGAGGCCTTTTGTCCAGCATTCAGACATTTAATGAGTTAGCGGTTGATTAACTGTCATGATTAAAAAGCTGAAGAGGCTGGACAGGGCGGTGGAAAGAAATGAAAAGACACAGAGAATTACATATACTATAATGTAATGATGGCTTGCCATGCTTGATTGTTCTCTATGTATAGCAACTGTAACTAACTCACTAAATAACTTACTAACCAAATAAATAAATATCTTGGGGGAGGGTGGGGTGGGGGGGCGGGTTAATCCAAATGCAGATTTTAAGGGTATATTTCCCCTAAACTTTGCAGCCCAGTGCAGTTATTAGTTTACGAGTTTATCTTAGTTTATCTTCAAGTCAAATCACCTTTATTTCTATACTGCTATATACAATACAGATTGTCAAGGCCATTTCACAGAGTAAACAGGACAAAAGCAGAATCAACTTAATTAATAAAGTTTGTGAACAGTCTTTGAGGTTGGCTTGAAAAAGCCTAGCCTGAAAGTTTGAAGCAGTTTTAAAAGACTCAAGTTTGAAAGTTTAGTGACAGACAGATGGACGGACGGATGGACGGGCGGACGGTGCTGTAACTGATTGCTAGGGCATGGCTAGAAAGTGAAATGTCACCATCTGGTTGCTTGCTAGACAGAAGGAGTTGAGCTCACCCCCAAGTTTCTATGACATTCTCATGTGGAGATATAAAATCACAAATATTTGTCCCATGTTAAGTCTATGGGATTTTTCAACCACTGTGCTAACATTATACACCCAGTCACTTGCAGCCATAGCACACCTTTACTCTATAAGCTGCACGATTCGAAGCCTCATTCATGAGTCTTTGACAAATGGTGTGGGATGAGGTACACTAAAGTTTATATGGAAAATGTAATTCAGGGTATCTTTTACCACAACTTAAATAAATGCATGGTTGCATTTTATTGATTTAATTAAACCTTTTAAGTTAGCATTCAAACATTCAACATAGTCAAACGTTATTTTGTTGAGTTCATTTGACATAATATTGTTTATCCTTACATTAATTTAATATTGTATGTAATTTAAACTCAAATTTCTGTGATAACTGAATTTTGTCAAAAAGTAAATTATAGTAACTCAAATTGTTATTTAACTTTGGAAACTGTGTAGTGGATTTCTACTTCCCAGCATGCTTTGCATGGGACTGTATAAGGACAGTAAAGTGTTATGTTATGTTTGACATTTAAAGGAGCATCTGTAATGTTGAAGTTGTGTTTACCATTATGCTGAAGAGCATACCACATTAAGGCAAACACTACACTGACTCTATGGGCAACGACTGCTCTAATGCCAGTAAAAAGGAAATGTCTTTTTAATGTTGGCAATACTTGAACACAAGTAGCATGTTAATGCCAAGTGTAAATGCAGCCTATGTCATGGTGGATTTTTAGTTGGTTTTCTTTAGTCACTTGTGTTTCTTAGGTTGTATTTCCCACTACTATTTAGTTTACATGGTCACTATCATCAGGTTTGTCTGTTTAGCTGTTTTTAATTATTTACCTTGTTTTTATTCACTATTTAAGTTTTACCTCCTTCTGCACTCATTGTCTGGTCATGTTTGCGTATTATTCTGGCCTTTGTTTGGATTGTCTTGTGGAGTGTGTGCACTTGGATGGGTGAAATGCAGAGCACTAATTTCAGGTATGGAACACCATGCCTGGTCATGTCACGTCCTTTCCTTTTCTTTATTTTTTATGTAGTTTTTATAAAGTATAGTTTATTAGTATTACATCCTTCTGTCTATTTTGCAAACTGCTTATCCACAGGGTTTATTGCTCTATTGCAAAAATTTTCACATTTTTGAAAGTCTAGAGAGGCATCATACCAATCCTAATATTACTAATATAAAGGTTTATAAAAAATGATTAAAATGCTCAGCATTGTTCAAAATATTTTTTTGATCACACTTATAATAATATTAAAACAACTTTAACATATCACCACATGAGATTCAAACACCCAACTTTTCAAGTCAAGTGTTGGTTATCACCATACACCACTGAGAAGATGTGTATACATCTAGCTGCTGAATTTCAGAAGCTCAAGTGAGAATGAACTCAAAATGAAGCCAATTTCAAAAATCCGTTCAGCCATTTCTGTGTGGCTCAGTTCAAAGATCATTTATTTTGATTTTGGACAAAATTGGACAAAATTTGTAAGAGAAGTGAAAAAAGATGGGTGTTTTTCATTTACTTCAATATGGTGGACAGGCACATTCATGGAAAATGACAAATGAGATATAGTCAGAACTGACATAACCCAGGGAATGAACTGATGTAAAACATCATCATTTGGACAATGTTTTCACAAGTTATAAGCGTTTTGGCAAAAAGATTTATATCTCTGGTGGTGCTGTGTTCAAACCTCTCAGTGTAATGCCAAGCCAGCAGAGGGACCCCTCACCTGAGTACTGACTGTGTTCCACTCCCTCTGCTTCTTCTTTCACTTCCTGTTTGGATACTGTTTAACCAGAGACCATGCTAATGCTCTTCATGAAGTATTGCCAGTTTACCTGCCTTAACGAGCATTTACATTATTACTCTGCCTGTACATTTGGGACATACTGTCAGTGATGCCTACCAATCTTCATAGTTCAAAAGATATTCAAAATGGCGGACACATGGTTTAGTTGATCCTGGCAGTACCGACATCTACAGATTTGGCATGACCCAAGGAATCTACAGATACCAAAATTATTTTATGAATGAACTGTTGAAGAGTTATAAAGCAAAAATGTCTATTTTTGGTATCTCATGTAGATGGTGCTGTTCCCACCTTTGGCATGGACCCTCATATCATAGTGTGGATGAAGTGTATCAAGTTTCGTTTCGATTGATCAAAGTTTGGCTGAGAACAAATTTTAGCTCAACTTACAGAAGTTACATCATAACTTTTGAACAATTATGAATATCAAAAATCTGTTCGGTCATTTCTGTGCGGCTCAGTCCAAAGATCATCTGAGCCAATTTTCCTAAGAATTGGATATATTTTGAAGGAGGAGTATCAAAACAAATTAATACTGTACTTTTCAAAATGGCTGCTACTGTAATGAGTGGAGTCTTAATGTAAGCTTTTGAATGTGATCAGTATGAGAAAAGTAAAGTTTCATTTTTCTAGATCAAAGTGTTCTTAACTTATAGCTACAGTCATGTGAAAAAGTTGACACCCTATTGAATTCCATGGTTTTCCGCATCGGGACATCATAAAAAAAAATGGTCTTAAAATTTCGAAAATAAAACAACAACACATGACAAATTGCACCGTGTCATTATTTACTGAACAAAAATAAAGCCAAAATGGAAAAGTCATGTGTGACAAAGTTAGGACACCCTTACTGATAACATTGGAATTAAGAGGGTAAAAAACAGTCAAGCACTGCTAATCAAATATATTTGATTAACTGATCATCAGCAAGTCTGAGCTTCCTGTAAATGCATAAGCTTTGGCAGTTTGCTGGTCTGGAGCCTTCACGTGTGTGTTAACACAATGCCAAGGAGGTAAGACATCAGCAATCATCTTAGAGAAGCAATGGTTGCTGCCATCAATCTGAGAAGAGTAATACGGCCATTTCCAAACAATTTGAAGTTTATTCACAAGTGGAAGACATTTAAAACAGACACCTCTCCTTCCAGGAGTGGATGTCCCAGAAAATTCACCCCAAGTTTAGACTGTGTAAAGCCCAGAGAAATGGCAGACAACCCAAGAACTACACCTCAGACTCCACAGGCCTCAGTTAACATGGTAAATGATAAAGTTCATGACAATACCATTAGAAAAATATGAAACAAAAATGGCATGTTTGGAAGGTTTGGCAGAAGAAAGCCTCTTCTATCTAAAAAAAAACATTTCAGCACAGTTTAAGTCTGCAAAGTTGCATCTGAACAAAATACAAGTCTTCTAGAATAATGTCCTTTGAACAGACGAGTCCGAAGTGGAGATGTTTGGCCATAAAGCGCAGCGCCAAGTTTGGTGAAAACCTAAAGAGCATATCAGCACAAACACTTCATACCAAAAGACAAGCATACTGGAGGAGGGCTGATTTTGGGCTTGTTTTGTAGCCACAGGACCTGCGCACCTCACATTCATTGAGTTGGCCATGAACTCCTCTGTATATCAAAGTATTGTAGAGTCAAATGCGAGGGCATCTGTCCGACATCTAAAGTTGGGCCAAAATTGGGTCATGCAACAGGACAGTGATCCCAAGCACACCAGCACAGAATGGCTGAAAATAAAAGAATCAAGGTGTTGCAATAGCCCAGTCCAAGTCAAGAGCTCATCCTGACTCGAATGCTGTGGTGGGAGCTGTGCATAAGCAAATGCTCACAAACCCTTACTAAACTGGAGCAACGTTGAAAAGAATAGTGGTCCAAATTCCTCCAGAACGATGTGAGAGACTGATAAAGTCACACAGAAAATGAATGCTATGCTAAGTTATTGCTGGTAAAAGGCATTTACAGGCAGTTGAATTATAGGGTGTCCTAACTTTGTCACACATGGCTTTTCCGTCTTGCCTTTATTTTTGTTAAATAAATAATGACAGTGTGATATGTCATGTGATGATGTTTATCTGAGGATTTATTTTCCAAATTTTAAGACCTGTCAAGGACCAGATCATTTTTTATTATGTCCCGATACAAAAAAACACGAAATTCAATAGGGTGTCCTAACTTTTTCACATGACTGTATTTGAAAAGTGAATTTTTGGTTGGTCCTCCTAGGGGCCCCAAATTTGGTCAGGTCACTATTCATGACCATCATGACAAGTGTGCCGAATAGAGGACAAATAATAATAATAAATAGCCGTGGTATGGGGCCACGCCCATGAAGGGGCTGTAGCACAGTGCAGAGATAGAAGAAACTGAATGAGTGTAAAACACAGTTGGTTCAGAATTTAAGGTGTGAATGAACTTAGAGTGAACAGAAGTTCAAATGAAAATAAACACAGCATGGATAAAATCATGTATTTTTAATCCAGGAGGAATAAAGGTTTGTATAACGCTGATTTGGATGATAAATGAATGAAAACAGCACAACATTACAGACAAATTTATAAAGTTGCACCATTTGTTGCGCCACTGGGGAGATGTTCACACAGATGTTGAGGTTCATACGTTCTACTGAGAATCAATCCCCCAGTATGTGTGTGTGTGTATATATATATATATATATATATATATATATTTCCATTGATTTTTTGTTTGTTTGTTTGTTTGTTTTGTTTTTTTTGTTTTCCTCATTTCTTAAATTTGGACTGACAGGATTTGCCCCAACTTACACCGTGTTTGTCCTTTGTCTCAGAAACAGTGTGAGCACTTAGAGTACGTCAGAAACATACGAGACATCAGGTAACTGTCCAGCATCCATTGTAGATAGTATTACTTATTATAATGGGTTCTATACTGTCTTTTGCATGTCGCGCCATTCGCATCCGAGGACACGTAACCAGCGTGGCAGCACCATGGGTTTTGCCTGGGAATGGATCCCGCGAGAACCCTGGAAGAGTTCCGGAGAACATCTGTGCTGTGTATGGATGCACCTCATGAGAGAATAAGACCAGCAACCAAGATAAATACATGTATGAATGTGTGTTTTGTCAGATTTTTGCTCAACAGTTTAATCTAGTAACATTTACTCATCAACATGGTGGTACATAAACTTTATCACGGTAAACTGCGCTGTCGTTTCAATTAACAAACAAATTTGTCAGCTTACTGAATTACCGAATTAAAAATTACTTTAAGCATATAACATATTAACACTAAGTTAACTAATGTGAAATTTTCTTCAGCCATTAAATATTTAACATCGGCTAGTAGCCTAGTTGATAATACAAAATTGTATGTTAGCTAAAGTTTTATTACTAGCTGCCTTTCTAGTTTTAGCATTGTTTTAGGGGTTTTTTTTTTTTTTTTTAATAGAATTTAATATTTAATTGTGTGCACATTTTTGCCAAATATCGACGAGACTGGATAAGAATCTGGATAAATGTTTTGGTAATGTGGAAGGTGCATTTGTGAATGATACAATAACCTGCTATTCAAATGTCTGTGTAAATTTTTCTGTTCAAATAAAGAATGTCAGAATCTACCCAAATAAACCATGGATTAACAAAGATTTGAAACATTACTTAAATATGAAGAAAATTGCTTTCTTGCAGGATGATCAGCAGAAGGTAAAGGAGTTAACATAAATGAAATAGTTAAACGTAAGATAAAAGGCACACAGAAGGAATATGAAGAGAATGTTTGTGGAGGAGAAATTCAAAACAGGAAATGCAAGAGATGCATGGAAAGGTTTGAATGAAATAATGGGTCGGCAAAACCAAAAAAAAATCAACAATGTGTGACTCTTATTGTTTTTCAAACAAACGTAATATTTTATATTCAAGATTTGATAGTAATTTAAATAAATGTTTACTGTTAATGAAGCAATGACTAAGGTTCATGCATCTGGCCAAGAGGCTTGAAGTGGAAAGTCTTATGGGGAAAGTCGTAATGTGCAGTACAACTGGGATATGTGTGTACAAAGATGTTTCCGATTTTTTTGGACAACGGTTTTGTATTACAGGTTTTCACATTTGCTAAAACACTAAACCCCATTCTCTAAACCAAATTCTGAATAGCCTAAACCATCTTCCCTGACCTCTGCCTATTTCTGCCACATATCTATTTGCTGCCTGCCCTGACCTTACACCCGTTCCCGGTTTATGCCCTGATTTATACCCTTGCTTGTGTTTTGACCACTGCCTGTACGACCACGATTCAAATAAAGCTGCAAATTGATCGTACTGATGAATCATTACACATTGTTTATACATGCTTACAGTCACAAGACATATATTTTTGTATGTTTTTATTAATGCTGAAACATACCATTCGGACATATTTTTACGTTTAAAACATAAAATATTTAATTAATATTTAATATTGAATATTTGTTTTAATATTTTATATAATTAAGATATTTGTATCAATGCATTTTTATCATTTTATCGATAAGTGATTTAGATTTTTAGACCACTTAACCTACTCCCTTTTAAAGTAAATATAAAAATATATAAAATATAATAGACCAACATATGCAGGTAAATGACCATTTTAGTTACAATATACAGTGCCTATAGAAAATCATCATACCCAGTGAAAACGTTTACCTTTTGTCACATTACATTCTGGAAAATAAAATAAAGGCTATCTTTTTGAGCTGCATGTACACATTATAACTAGTCATGGGAGAAAAAAATCAATTCTCCGATGCATCGCGATTCTCTCTTCAACGATTCTGAATCGATTCTGAGCTTGTTTTTTTTTTTTGTTTGTTTGTTTGTTTGTTTGTTTTTTCCGCATGAGCCCTAGAGAAATGTCAGGCTTTACTGCACAGAATTTGTGCTGTGAGAAGTGGCTTGCGCGCCAGTGGTGCGCTCCGTGGCACGTGCACTTTGGTCGACGCAGAAACAAGCCGTCCTCGCGCAGCACAAGTAATTGAAGGGAATGGGTTTCATAGCGCAGGGCTTTCCGCTTTCGGTGTGAAAGCCGCAAGACACATGCACATTGCTTGACAGTGTGTCCTTACAACTGCTGTTTTACTTCAGATATGCTTTCATTAATGCCATTTGGACTATTAGATGTAATAGCAGTACTATTAGATGCACGAAACTCGCGCACTGACGGACTTTCACGTGCGCTTTGTGTTTGTTGTCCTGAAGATCGATTACGGCTGCAGTTAAATGTACTTCCATTTTCTAATACTTTTATACGAAATTGATGTTCATACAGTCAGTTATGCTTTTAGAACAGGACAAAACATCTGATATATCAAAACAGATCTGTGCATTAGTGTGAATACAGTCAGTTAAAGCTGCCACTGTCTATGATCTCATCAGTAATAATCAAACAGCAATAATGCTGAGGAAAAAAGAAAAGCCCATAACCATTGTCTGAAAACTTTCGGATACTAAAAGAACAGTTATTTTAAATAAGTGATTGTTTTAAAAAGTAGCCTGTTTATATAATAAAAAATAAAGTTTGCACAAAATAAATTTGATATAAAATTTACATGAAAATGTAGCCATGTGCAGTAATATTGAAAACTGAGAATGTGATGCATAGTCATATTGACGTGATCATGAAAATTGTAATCGAATTGAATCATGAAACCAGTGAAGATTCACACCCCTACTTTTAAGATGGCAGTACTGTCATACAGAGATTCCAACTATAAACAAAAAGCAAAGGAACTGCAATTTTGGTTAAAATGTAAGGTTGTAAAGATATATTTGCACAGCAGAAGAATTAATTGGGGAAAAAATGCAGATCAAGAATCGTTTTGGAATCGGATCGTAACTCCCAGAATTGGAATTGGATCGGATCGTGAAGTGCCTGAAGATTCCCATCCCTAATTATAACCCTCATCATTAAAGTAAAAATATAATTGACATCTAAGTGACAACTTAGATATTTGAGTTGAATCAACTTAAAATTTTAAGGCAGCTGGGTTACTTACCCATCTGTTAAGTTTAGCAAACACAAATATCTAAGTTGTTACTTAGTACAACTTAACATTTCAAGTTGACTAAACTTATTTTAGTTGACTGAACTTAAAATTTTAAGGCAGCGGGGTAATAAATTATTTTAAGCTGACTCAACAAATTGTGTTTGTTTTTGTTTTTTACAGTGAGAGTATACTATTATAAACTTGCTCAGGTGCATGGTACGGCAAATGACTCATCATGGTTGAGAAAGTGCTTTCAAAAGATCTCCGGGGTAAAGCTGTAGAAAGGCACAAGTTAGGGGAAGGCTACAAAAAACATTTCAAAGGCTTTAGCTATCCCTCAGAGTACTGTTCAGAACATCATTAGTGGAAAGTGATGGCACCACCAACACATTTCTTAGATCAGTCTAGGAACTATAACCACGCTCACTCATTCACTTCTTCACTAATTCCTACCCACCTTATTTTTCAATAGTAAGCTGTTTTCTGGTAATGTGTTAGATGTCCGGTTCATGTCCACCATAGGGAAATAACGAGAAGAATATCGAAGCGCAGTAAACAGTAAAACAGTTTGCACTACAAACCAGTGTGTTCATAATTAAGAATAATAATTCAAATAATATGGTAAGACACACCAGTTTGCAATATCAAGCAGCAAAACAAGCTTTTTGTGCAGCTAAAAATAGCTGGAAGTGGATAAGACTGGAAGCCAGACACAAAAAAACTACAAATAGCTGCACCCACTCTTATGGGAAAAATAAGGTGGATATAGTGTATGGCAGCTCTGCCCTGCAAAGGCAAAAGACCTTAACTTGGATTTTGGTCAAAAATGAGTTATTGATATTTTTGGGACATTCAAGACATCCTTTATCATGTGTATAGGTATCTTGAGTCAATTTAGTTGTTTTTTCTGAGAAAATAATGAATTGTCTTAACCTTAACTTCAAAAACCCCTGGAGAAACCAAGGCAGAGCACCTTATATCACCAGTTACCCCTCTTTGACTTTGTTTGGAACATTCAAATTGAGTTAGGGCATTCTGCCTTTGTTTACCCATGCATCAGTATAAAGTTACAATGCTGACTCAGAGTTATATGGTGTTTTGCCTTTGTTTTACTGTCCATTAAAGTCTGCCACATTTTAATTACAGTGTAACTTGTATACTTTCATACATCTGATCTGTGACTGAAGCATTAGACAAATGAATTGGATAGATAGCGATCGGCCAGACAGCTCCATATAATAACGCACTGTACAGAGATATTTTGGCAACAATATGTAAATGTGAATAATCTTTAAAGATTTTTTTTTTTTTTTTTACTTTTTATAATGCCGATTATTCAGCAGGCTGTCAGTGCTAGTTGGACGTGTGTGGAATCGAATGCTGTAGCATGTAGCACGATCAATTATAAAATCAGTAGGCTATGAACAGTTTGCAATTAAATCTATATCCTACCTTTTCTTGTAACCCGATAAAATCAGTCCACAAGCATTCTGGCCATTCCTGCTTGCTGGCATTCACATCAATCCACAAGTCGTTCTTTTAGGTTAGGCTATTTCATTCAAGTCAATATAAAAACTATTATGCTATGTCTAGCGTTTTCTTACGTTACTGAGCATAGCAAACTGTGGTACAAGTACCAGTAGTGGTACTCAGGCTCCCTCTAGTGGTACAAGTTACCGCATTTTGCCTTGGTGTGACTTCTCACTTTTTGCAGACACATGCAAAGGCAGAGTACGCTAACTTCGAAATAGGGGTAAAAATCAAGTTTGAGCTCACAATTTTTTAATGTAGATAATTTTCATTGCTAAAACATCTAATTGCCAAATTTCCAGTGTCCTACCTATAATTAATTTGGCTGGACAAATAAAAAAACTTTAAAGTCATTTTTCTCATTTTCACACTCTAGCGAGTTAAGGTCTTTTGCCTTTGTAGGGCAGAGCTGAGTGCACTATATCCGAAAGGAGTGAATGAAATGAATGAATGAGGTGAATGAGCAAATTTGTATGCTGACAGACACACTGCACATCAGAGAGTTTGAGCTGTCACAGAAACATGATCCTTCTCATATGTACTTTTATCTTACATGTACCTTATTTCAAAAAATATTATGAATAATAACACTCACAATGGCTTTACGTATATTATAATTACACACATGTCTTTGCCAGCTTTGTGGTTTCATCAATGGTATATTATTTGTTTTGTAATATTTAATATATTCAGGATCATTAAATACTATTAAAATACTGGTAACAAAAATAAATACATATTAACGTGTTCAGAATTCATGTATTTATTATTTCAAGTATCTTAAACTCCCCCGAGCCACATTTAGCGCTTAGAAAAGATGACAATGATCGTAGAGCACCCTCAGGCGACCATTACCTTCACATTAGAATGAATACGTTACCTACAGGTGATTAACAAATATTTTAAGTCATCTTTTAAATCATCAATATTTCATTAAATCATCTTTTGTAAGTTAACAAAAGTAGGTTAACACCTCAGTAAATTAGTTAACCAGTTAATAGTAAAACTCTGTAAACTGAGTTAATGCCTAAATTATTTATTTAATATTATTAAAGCATGAAATAAACATTAAAGTAGAAATAATAAAGATGTAAATTACAGCTCGTCGGTCCTGTCCACATTGGATTATGGGAAATAGTGCTTCAGCGAGTGTACATCAGTTGTACACTTAAAATCAGAGAGGACTGTGGGTATAAAGTAGTGAACGAAAGTAGGGAATGAAGTCATTCATTTAGAATTCGGACAGCACTACAAAATGGTTGACACCCAATATAGTGCACTATTTATCATTGTAGGGTGGTTGTGTTTACACACTGCCAACACACAGTAGATATTGCATAATAGTGCCCTTTAAATTCTACCAAGAGGGTGTACTACAATCAACCAATCGATCAATCAATCATCAATCAATGTTTGTAACTCTGCAGCCATATATCAATTAAGTTATAAATGGGTATACGCCTTTTTTGGGCAAATGATAACGTATTCTTCAAATATTGCTCGGGCAACCAAACAAACAAAGCCACCAGCAGCAAACTAAAATTCAGAAGCTTATATTATCAATCTCACAGTTCGCTGTCAAAGAAGCACGCAGAAGCACGAATAAACATAGAATGTCTTTTAATCAAGGAAAACAAGGGAATATCCACAACTTTGGCTGGAGTAGACACATGCATACAACAAGTAGACCGGACAGACACAAAAGGCAACTAAGACAGGAACTTAAATACACAGGCTAATAAACAAGACACAGCTGGAAGTAAATCAATTAAACAAGAACAGGAACATGACCATAAAAGGAAACTCAGGAACAACTATGGGGCCAAAAAAGGACCAAAACACTGACAATCAAATCTGTATGGCTGACATGATTTTTATTATTATTATTATTTTCCTGAAGAAAAATAGACCTGTATAGTGATGAAAGCCAAAATATGAAATATAATGGATGAATATTTGCTGAGCAATCCACTATTATCTTTTTGTAGAAGGACAATTTTCACCTGAGATTCACAGCCAAATTTCAAGGGGGTAAGAATGACTTCAGAAAGTTGGCAGCATCATAATGTTATTTTTGCACAGAGATTGGTAGATCTGTTGACTGTAAAATCTGTTGACTTTAGCAATCTTTGTTATTGTATGTGCCAAAGGTGACCATTCAGAAATAGGGTAACAGCACTTTTCAAGTTTTTTCTCCAAAGTTTGCATCCCTGTAACTGCAGAGATCCCCATATCTCTGGGACTGAATGATGTAAGAACTAGAATCCAAATTCATATATCTTCAATACTTCTTGAGTTATAGGCATGCAAACTTTGGAAAATTAATATTTATGTCACCCAGACAGGTGTTCAACGCAGTTGTCTTGACAGAAGGAAACAAGATAAATCTCTAGTTTCAGCATTATTTGTTCTTCAGACATTCTTCTTTAAAAGAAAAGAAGTATCATGTTTTTGCAAAGTGACCCACATTTGGTTTTTGACCACTGAAAATGTGTACAATTTAACAGTTTACTTCTGGAGCAAACTACATTACCAAGAGTCTAGTAGTTGACAGTCATAAATACTGATGTTAACACAAAGGGGAAAATGTGTAACGGACCCCTCGCAGATACAAATGGGGTAAACAATATTTTATGTTTCGATTTATTAGTTAACATTAGCCGGCTGCATATCATGTAGTTTATTACTTATCAGAGATGATTAAACTAGATATTTGCATAAAAATAAAACCAAAATATCCACGCAAGATGAAATCATCAGATTCAAGGAGTATTCGAAGAAACCCATGTGCATGTTTACTCTAGCTGTATAGAGATTTTTACAGGGGAAATTAACAAATATACAAATTATATACAAATTTTGAATGGATTATAGGCTATATAGCCTAGAAAGTACACAAAGAGCACTGCCCTTATAATCACTAAAAAGCTGTCCCTTGTCTTAGTTCATCGCAATCCCGTAAAGTTTTGTTATAAGGAGAGGATTCGTGAGCTTGCACTGGACTCAGCACTGGACAAAAATAAACCTTTTGATTCTCTCCAAAGCGCAAATACAAGTATACATTGGAAAGTTTTCCAGATCAGTTTCGTTTATGATAGTGAATAGATAATATATCGAGTTTTTACCCACAGGATACCCACATATAGCCAAAATGGCATAATCATAACACCTCTGCGAATACTGGACTGTGAGATTGGTAGTCGAATGAAGCTCCTCCTATCGAAGTATCAAATCTTCGAATATTTGGGGTCACCCATAAATGACCCA
Source organism: Labeo rohita (assembly GCF_022985175.1). Lineage (NCBI taxonomy): Eukaryota > Metazoa > Chordata > Actinopteri > Cypriniformes > Cyprinidae > Labeo > Labeo rohita. Next base: position 5,213 of record NW_026129512.1, on the reverse strand, counting down.
ATAGGGTTCTAGCATGTTCAGTCTCGGGCCCCTAATGATAAGAAAATTCCACAAATGCGATAGGATTACAGCACTTATTACCTACCTAATAATTATATAAACAGAATATGCAGTCTGATAGAATTTAATTCAGATCAACAAAAATGTATAAACAGTCAGCAAAGGGGGCCGCTCACACTGAGTAAGGAGATACTAACAATGCTAAAGAAGTAGAAATAGGATAAAAATTATAGCACACGACTGAAATAGACTGACTATGACAATATTTCTCCACCCTACATTTAGATAAATCAGCAATAAGCACGTAGCTCCTGTTTTAGACTACACTATGCGGTTAATCTATTCCCAAGCTGACTTTGTCTACCATGTGGCATGAAATACAGTTGGCATTTGGCTGCTGTTTACTGTATGTGGCAAGCATGCTTAGAGCTTTAAAGAGGTCTCTTAATTTAAGCAGACATGTTTTGGCAATGTGTAGAAGGAAAAAAAAAAAAAAAAGAGGAGAGGTATGTACTAAAAAATTTGTTCAGTTAATCAGACACTTCGAAGTATTATTTCACCGTGCCCAGCAGCTCATCTTTTGTTCCCCAAATACTGTCTACAAAATTTCTACATATTCAATTTAGGTAAAAAAAAAAAAAAAAAGCACTAAATAATTGAAAAAGAAAAAATAAACTGCTGATGTGGCAGCAGTATAAAGCTCTACTTTTTAATTTGCCCTAGCCTTGGAGATGAGTTTTCATACACTCTTTGACCAAGACTTGGTGCTCAGATGCAATAACTATTTGGCCTAGACTTGCAGGTCAAGGTTTCATTAGAAATGTCTAGCTGTAGACCTACAGTGCCACACATGACGGCAGTTTCAGGACAGCAGCAGCAGGCCATCTCAGGCTGGATGTTAGGACAGTGTTGACGACAAATATAAGCCTAGCGAATACCTAACCCCTCTCCACCACTAACCCTAAATTCAATCTCCACCCTAAACTTCTGGTCTGAGACTGCTGTCCTGAAACAGCTGTTGTGTATGCCACTGCAATCTAAGGCAGGGTACTATTGGTTTTCACACACTGTCAGTAGATCCAAGACAGGAACAGGTGCAAAGCTCACAGAACAGTCCACAACTCACTGCACAGACTAGCATGTGTGCTGTATGCTTACTAGATCAATTCTATCTACAGTTTAAAAGTTAATAGCGTAAGGCAATTTACACATAGTTACAAAGGTACAGAGATCACAACACTCAGAACACTGGAAACCCTATTGAACAAATCAGCATATGCTGGTTAAGTATGTTTTGAAGCATGGCTGTTGGTTTGAGCTGGTTTAAGCTGGACCTTAGCTGGTCATGTGCTGGTCCTTAGCTGGTCCTAAGCAACCAGCTCCTGTTCAGGACCAGCTTAGGACCAGCATATGACTAGCTTAAACCAGCTCACGAACAGCTAATGACCAGCTTAAACTAGCAGCCATGCTTCAAAACATACAGGTATGTGTATATGCCATGTCATTTTCATAAGTGACACCCTGGTGTAAACCATCACCTCAGACATCCACGAACAAGCTTCATGAGGACAAAGAGCCATCTAAGCAACTCTATGTGGGAAATGGACAACAGAAAACAGACTTCACAGCTATTCAGGCGCCATGGACTTCAGGATTTCCACTCATGCTACATAGTTTCTGTATTATCATGTAGTTTGAACGGCATGTTACCATCCATATAGAATAGACTCATGTAGGTTTAAATTTGTATTATGTGACAGATATTAGCACTCTCAAAGGGGCGACTGTGGGATTACAAATTTAAGTATCTGTTTAAGATATGCTGATCCTACATTCTGACATAGCATCACATGAAAAACTAAGGTGAAATACATTGTATTTAGCATTTAAGGTAAATATGATGACATCAGACAAATGATTCTCTCAAGCAAAGTATGCCAGTTCTTGTTCTGTGTTGTAAATCAAATGAGTCAGATCACTGAGACTTTCACCTTTTGTTTGTAATGTCTCTTGGTGCCTCTGCCCTAGTCTTTGAGTAGTTATGCTGATTGGATTAGGACTGGTGGAATGGGGCAGGTCGCTATACCTGAATGCTTCATTTGCATGTTTTGTTTAAGGTCGTCACCCAGGTGCTTTGTCTCCATTTCTAGACACTGTCCCCTAAATGTATGTAAACTACAATGTATCACTGCCTTAATTAGACTTTTGATGACTGCAGTGGCACGCAGCGCATTCTCAATAAAGAACCCTGCTGAAGATACTCAGGTCTCCTGGTCTTTGCTTCTGAATTTTTTAACAATCCATGTAGAACTTGGCAACCGACGTCACTGCGCAGTGCATTCTGGGACGTGAACAAAAAGGCGCCACCATATTGTGAGGCCACATCAGGCAAGACTTAAAACATCCAGCTACTACACGAAAATGTGTCAGAAACAATGTTGAAAAGTCGATTAAATGAACAAAATGTACTGTACAGAGCAGAATCCTGCACGCGGGCGGGTACCTGACGGGTGACCCGCTAAAATTTCAGAAATTTCAGGGTGGAATAATATTTTTGTGCCAGGTACAGTGCGGGTGCAGTTCAGACGGGTGACAGGCACGGGTATTTGCTCTTTGGACTCAATCTGGTACTGATACGCAGCTGCTCTCAAACGTCCCGTGCAACATGTTCTCACTCCCAACTCATCACACATTGACGCTTGGTCAGGACCCCTTTAGCATCACTTTTTAAAGCCATTTTTTGACACACAGCGTCCTCGATTGTTTTCAGTTTGTCTTAATTTAATGGTTTGCATGCATTTGTAAAAAATATAAATATTTTTTATATAAATATATACCTTCATTGGACCACCTAAACCCACCCCTACCCTAAACCTACCCATTTCTAAACAATATAAAACACGCAGCAGACAAACATAAGTACGGTCACAGGTATTTATTGCAAAAACTGACCATAAACAAGCAGTATAAAAACATTACAAACAAGTCCTATTTTATTCCAAGTCTTCTGAAGCCATACGCTCTCTATGCAGAGATTGAAGATTTTAATCGCTGAAAATCATCCTGCTCCATTAACACGCTCACATCTCATTCAAAAAGATACTCCCGAACATTATGGTGACGCATGAGACACACAAGAGCCAATGGTATTTCACAACAAGCCTGTCGAAAGGCTGGCGCCATTTTTTGAATTCGCACACAGACAGACTGCAGCAGCACACAGGAAGGTGGACGCCAGACGGAGACGGCGATCGCATCTATTCTTCTCACAAATCAATAGTTTTGCCTCAGAACATTTGGAATATTAATAGTTTTTGAATAAATTATGAATATAGTTGTATCTGGCTGTTATATCTTGTGTGTGGTTTTTTTTTTTTTTTTTTTTTTTGACAAATAGTTTGGTTTAGGGGCAGGGGTTGGGTTAAATGTGTAAATAGTGTAATATAAATAAAACTGTTGTGACTATTTGCATTGAAAAAAATCACACCCCAACACATACACAATAATAGCAGTATTATTACCCAATATATAATTTAATCATGACGATAAAATTCCCAGTGCCTTACGCATCAGCACATTGACGGAAAGGGTTTCTTACAAAAGGGTCTTTACCAAGCGTCAATATGTGACGAGTTGGGAGTGAGAACGTGTTGGTTCATGCTCTGTCTGAAGACCATTTAAAAGCCCTTTCACATGGGACGTGACAAGCGGTGGAATCGCTGCGCGGCTGACACTTCCTCTCGTAGTGAAAGTGTTTTGCCTACAAACCGCCGTGTGATTATCTATGAATTAAAAAACGGAGACAATATGTTTCTGTATGTTTTTGTTTTTTAATTGTTGTGGGATTAACATCATAATTGATAATTACAGTAATGTTTGAGGATTTTTATACAATTATTACAAATACCAAACATCAAAACAGTAGGATTAGGGTGAATTCAGGTAAAGTGGAAATGTACATACCCAGAGTTTATTTTCTTTACTACTTTTGTTAACTTTAAGGTCCTGCTATAATATTTCAGTCTGAACATAGTTCATATGAAGTGTTATTTTAAAGGTATAAACATTTTGAGATCATGAACTCCAGAAAAAATATCTCCAGGTAAAGTGGGCCATCCCTTATTTATTAAAAATTATTCTGCATCTTAATTCAAAACACATGATTTATTAACACATATTATCAGACAAAGATATTTAACAACATATTTAACAAATTCAAAAATATATAACCTATAGGTTAGGAGTAAAATAAATCATGTGTAAATTCTTATCTCAATTCATGAGTGAAATTCCAAACATCTAAAAGAACATGTTGTGTTGACATTAATACAATTAAATATCAGAATATTCAGAAATCAGGAACGCTTGGCTACATCGGGCACATGACTCCCTTCATTCTGTTTCCAGGCCGGAAAACAATAAAAAGAAAGTCTGCTGTCTGTTTTTTTTCCCCCATCAATCATGCGAACGAACATTACATCCAACAACGCAAGAGGTTCTTCCCATGACTAGAACTTCCTCTGCGCGTCACAACAAGTGGCCTCACAATATGGGGATTTTTCCCATCAGCCACCACGGCGCTAGAGCCGTGATGTCACACCCCCATCCCCTATATTATATTAGTGTGTGTGTGTGTGTGTGTGTGTGTGTGAGAGAGAGAGGGAGAGAGAGAGAATTTGAATTTTAACAATACCTTTATTACAAAAAACTCTCCTATTCACAATACATTCCTACAACATAGTAAAAGAGACTCACAAAGTAAATGTAAACATCAATTCACCCTCAAAAACTAAGCACAAAGCCTTATTACAACTCCAAATACATTCAAATGTGACAAAATCATCAACAGACTTATAATAAAGAAATTCAACCATAACTCTTAATTTCACCAAGTTATAAAACACAGCTACTATACTCTCATTTAAATTTAGTTCTATTCACTTTTTCCTACTTGCATAACTGGCCAGTTTTGCTTTGCCTAGAACAAAATTCAGAAGTTGACAAACAAATCTTTCTCACATATTTGAACCCCAAAATAAAAATGTCCAGATAAAAAGTCTCATTACAACTCCTAAAAACATTGCTTATAACTAGAAGGTTGCAATGTACAACAATTGGTAAAAGTATGAAAAATTGTTTCTCTATTAGAACAAAAAGGACATACAGAAGTAACCTCAGGGTTTAAAACGCATTACCTGCGATAGCAACATGAA
>NW_026129511.1:21277-50247 GCF_022985175.1 Labeo rohita | reverse complement strand
ATAAACACACATGTCTCATCTGTCCCTGTAACATCCAGAGATTCAGTTACCTCTGTGATTCAATACTGCATTCACATTTTGAGGTAGTTGCTGATTGGCTTTTTATCCAACACAAATGCTCCTCAATTTATCAACAGTAATGGACAAACGAAATAGATAAACTCATGTTTAGTTACTTTATGTACATATGTTTATTTACATTATTTACATTCAACTAAAGCAGTGTTGACAGCAATTAATTCTACATAATAAGCACACACAAGTTATATCACTCATACAGATGTCTGTTTCATGTTGTGATGTGCTCATCTGATGTGCTCATTTCCTTGCCAGTTGTTAAATATACATTTAGTAATCATCTTTTAGATGTGTATGATTTATGTAAATCCACTCTGTTGACGTACGTGTGCTTACAGGAGCTCTACTGTTTGCTCTACATAATTAAACATGTTTTTACAGCAAAATTACAATATACTATAACGTTACTGCCTAGTCTTTGCACCTAAATATACAGCTCAGTAAGTCAGCAAATACGATTTTAACACAAGGAAAACCGTGTTTTGGTTTGCAATACTCATATCTGTAAACACCCTGGTCGCGGTTCTCAATCACGTTGGATGTTGACGTATTGCTCTCCCGTGGACTCCTGGGACTGAAAAGTATCCATCGATGAACACTCCAGAATCTGGCAGAGATGCTCACAAGTCTCTGAGCTAGAGTCCAAGTCAAGTCTCAAGTCTTTGAGCTACAGTCCAAGTCAAGTCTCTTTATTATATTAAGTCTCTGGTTATAATAATTGTTGCATCACTACAGCGACCCATCCAACACTGCATAGCTATATATAAGGAACTCAAAGCATGTAATATGTTATAATGACTCCTTTATCTATTAGCATACAGTATCAGCTTTGATTTTGGTATATAATCAGTGTAAACAGGCTATTGCAACATGACAAAAACACCAAGAATGCTTTACTTTTAAGTTAATATCTGTATTTTGCCTTGTAGCATGAACACACAGTACAGTACAGACCAAAAATTAAGAAAGACCAAATATGGTCAAACATCACATTGTAGCTAAATGCAAAACACTATTGCAACAAACCAAATGATGTGAAATATATGAAGAGTTCAGATGCAAAAGCCTCTAATTGCCATCTGAAATTTTCTTTAGAATGATCATTTTTATCAAGCTTGTATATTTAAGTTCAATAATTTCACTTAAATGGCAATGAAAATGACCTATTAATTGTCATTTAAGTTAAATTACTTAATCATTTACGTGCCGCTGGCTGCCATTACGTTAATTAACGTTGTCTGCAAACAGGTTGCAGGATTATTGTTGATCATGTAACGTTAGTTTAATTTAGTTATAACGTTACACTGGTTTGAGAGTCTGGGATGTGTTGACTTACAGTAGTTTATAAGCTATGATTAGTTGCATAAGCAGTGCACATTACATGGATGTGCTCTGTAAGTGAAAAAAAAGTTAGTTACAAGAGATTTGTAGTATCAGGGCTCTACACTTACTTTTCTTGCTAGGAGCACTTGTGCTCCTAATTCAAAAAATTTAGTAGCACAATCAAAATTTTAGGAGCAGATTCTATACAATAATCCAAAAATCTCATAAAAAAAAATTGCCTTTCCATTATGAGATGATATTTGACCTCTTAAAGTGATTTACAGGGGAATTTAACCTTTGTTTTTACCTTTTCATATGTTTAATGAGGCTCAGAGGTGACAGGAGTGCAATCATATTCCTAAATTCATTGTTGAGATTAATGTTTTAAATAAAAAAAATTTTAATACAGAAATGTTAAATGATTTAAAATCATCGGCAAGAGACTGATTTAATTACTGAATCATATCATTCATTTGATTCGTTTGAACTGCTGCTTCGTTTAGGAATAAAGAGTGACTGTCTTTATGAATGGGAAATTGAATCATTTCACTAGATTCGTTTTAAAACGAGTTCATTCATAAATGAAACACCGCTGTGTTTGAATGGAGATGCGCAGCGGCTCAGTTGTGACTTGTTTCAGACTACTTTTGACGACGAAATAGAGCAAAATCAGGCAATAGTGTTATAGTCAGACAATGTCACTGTAAGGGTTGGCAGAATGGGCGACGCCGACGCCGACACTGTGAACTCAAGTAAGTGTTAGGCGCATGACACTAAAATAAGAAAACAACAAAAGAATCAAAACACAAATTATATTATACTGAAAAACATTTATTTTTTCCTTCTTAGCCTGGACAAGGGTTTCACAAACACACACGCACGCAAACGCCATGGAGGGAAACTGAAAAACATTCATTTTCTTTAATGAAAACATACTGAAAAATAGTATGTTTTACTGAAAAACATTCATTTTTTTTTCTTCTTAGCCTGGACAAGGGTTTCACAAGCTCGCTTTCGTTGTTTGGCCGCATGCCTCCTTCTGGCCAGAGCCTCCTCTTCTGCCTTGGTTCTTCTGGCTGCGGCAGCGCTTGAGGATGGCTGGCAGTCGAACACCCTCCGTCTCTCCATCTCCTTCAAGGCTGCTTGCTTTCTTAAAGCTTTGTCCTTACTTCCAGCCAACAGGATGTTTTGACACATCTTCTGATCCACTGGCCCATACTCCACTTACTCCACTTAGTGGAGACAAAAAGAGATATAATGCAGACGCCATTGTTGTTATACGTGCACGAACAGATCAATGACTTACTGCTTGTTTTCTTCTCCTTCTTTGATTTTCTATGCTGACTGACTTGTTGCACGCCCCCGAAACGTGACGCTGAACGAAACGAACTGTGATTGGTTGTTTGACATGTCGGTCAAACGGCCTTATGGGCGGGCCTTGGCCAAAGAAAGCTGCTATGAATTCCAGACCTTCAGCCGTCAGTCTGAAGGTCTGGCTACGCGAGACTAGGTGTCTTTTGACAGGCGCGAACACAGATGCCAGTGTGTTTCAAGATCCTGAAGCAAGTGCTGAGATTCCGATTGGTCCAGAAAAAATGTCATTTATAAGAATTGTCCAATAATGGCCTACATGGCACGCAAGCCCACCCCCACCTCCCTCTCTTGACAGGCGCGAGCTCAGTTGAGATTACGATCGGTCAATTAACGCAAGGCCCCCAAAAAATTCCCAACTTTTAAAAACGTTTTTTTCCCCCTTTTTGAAAACGGGTCCTACAGAACACAATACAAGGGTTAAACAAACGCTCATTTATATTTCATAAGGAAGACAGTAGACAGTTGGAGTTAACCTCTCGTAATGTTAGGTCGTAGCTAAAGCAAGAAGCAAGCTAACGGTAGATGGTCAATGCTGAGCTAAACATGTTTAATGTTACTGACCTATCAGGATGCCTTTTCAGATGCCTGATAAAATTAGATGTGGTTGAGCCTGAATCTTTTATCCTCATATCACATATTTTGTATTGAGCACTTCTTCTGTTTGGGCCATCTTGTTTGAAGTTTTTAAATCCAAAGCTAACGATGAATGGCACAGCAGTCGACATGTTTGTTCGTTGTCCTCTCATGTGTGGTGGCCGCGTCTAAAATAAAAAAAATAAAAAATGTGTGGCCGCACCCGCGCAGCAGATACATGTGTTACATGGGCAGGTTATAGGTAACGGAGGGAGGGGAATAACAGCGAGCTCATCAGTTGTTTCCTAAAAATAAACATTGTTCACAAGTCCCGCAGCTCGAGTCCGAGTCGAGTCTGAAGTCTTTCGAGGACAAGTTTCAAGTTGAGTCTGAAGTCACTGTGTGTGCGACTTAAGTCGCACTCGAGTCTGAGTCTCAAACTCGAGTCCCCATCACTGGAATCTGGGCTGAAGCAGTAGGACATCCAGGGATTTCTTGCCTACTCTTTTAGGTTTCGAACGTACTTCTTTCTTCACATACTGTATTTTCCTACTATATAGTAGGTAAGTAGGCATATTCGGATGCAAATTAAGTATACGTACGTCCGAATCTCGCGAGAATGAGTGCACTCGCCTACTAATTCTCGCCTACTCTTTTATGAATACTGAAGATTCAAACATACTTATTCGCTCGCCTACTGCTTTTTGCCTACTATATAGTAGGGAAGTATGCAGTTTCGTACGCAGCCACTGTCTTGTTTTCCACAGCACAGATAGTTTTGGAACATTCCAAATCACGAATAGAGGCGGGAGGGCTTAGAATAGTTAACGTTTGAGGTGTGGCCACACAGGAAGCTTATCTACTGCGTCATTTGTCATGCATGTCATTTTGGTAAGTGGCCAAAGTGATTTAAAAAAAAAACTTTCAATGGAAAGTATCTAAACCCTGCTTGAAAAGTCGCCAAATGTCGCTAGGTGCGTCATACTGTCTTACCTCTCTGGGCTCACATACTGCATTTTAATGCAGCCAAATTCTCAATAAAACGGTTTTCATAGATAGATTTCATAGATATATTGATATATTTTACTGTTTCTGTTGTCAGACAACGGGATGAATATGAAATATTGACTGAAACACGGCCCATTAAGACTATATTACCAGCTCTCCAAGACAAAGATATTAATTTATACTAAAATCCTGATGCATAATCACAACTAGGGCACAGTAAAGCACTGACAAGCTACGCCAAATCGATTTTGGCGTAGCTTGTCAGTGATGTACGGCTCTGTGTATTACTTGCCGCTCCAGCTGAATGCACGTGATGGAGCTTTACTACTAATCAAAGTACCGGCTTCATTGACTAAACGCGCCTCACGACATCGTGCGATTAATCGTGCAGCCCTAATCACAACATTCTCTAATGAAATGAACAGTGTTGGGAAGGTTACTTTGGAAATGTAATAGGTTACAGATTACAAGTTACTTGATTTAAAATGTAATAAGTAGTGTAACTTTTCAATTACTTCATTAAAGTAATGTAACATTACTTTTAATTACTTTTTGATTACTTTTATAAATTTCTAATATTTTCAACTATTAATCATTTTGGAACATTTAAACCAGGCAGAGTTAACCTTACAGTAGCACTTAACACTGATTACTGTCAGACTTTCAAAATCCTTTATCACTTGAATTAAGAATAAGTAAGGGATAACATACATCTTTATTTTGTGATAACAACTGGCTACATTATCAACAGCATCCCACTTATTACACAGCTGCTTGATAGATTATTTAGATGGTTCATGTCAAAACAATTAGACACAAAACACTAATCTGAGTTGGAATATTTGAACACAAATCTTCCATGAAGAAATCAGTTGCTAGCAAACGACAAGTTCAAACTAGACATTTTAAGGATACAGTGCAGTCATGCCAGTTATCTTACACAACATTTCACCACATAAATAATTAAGTAGCAGAACTAGTTTGTTAGTCATCTTATAATCCATTACAATGTACAAAAAAAAAAAAAAAATGGCAGCAGCTGCGTTTGTATGAAATAATAGAGTCCACAATACCAGGATGACAGTATTAAGAAACTGTTCACACAATATTGAATTAAGCTTTACTATTTTATTAGCTAACCAAATGCAAAGCTTCCGCCAATGAAAATTATTAAGCATATAGCACTGACTTAAGTTGCCCCGAATGAGTCTGAGTTATTAGCTCCTACCAGTTGTTATCAGGGAATAACATACCTTGGAATGTCATGACTGACCAATCAGAATCAAGCATTCCACAGAGCCATGTAATAATTTAATTTAAAGCATAGCCACCACAAATTCAGACTTTTTTTTTTTTTCTTATATTTTTGTGCTTTTTATGCCTTTTATTGTGATAGGACAGTAGAGAGATGACAGGAAAGCGCTGGGAGGAGAGAGGGGAGCGGGATAGGCAAAGGACCTCGAGGCGGGAATCAAACTCGGGTCACCGTGAGCGCAGTTGCGCTATATGTCATAACAAGATCATAACAAAAATAACATTATAATAAGAAATAGTTTAATAGCTATGATACTGGGTTTGAAATCAAATGTTTGCATAGTTATGACAGAAAACACTAGCATCTAACAATGCTTTGGAAAAAAACAATCTTAAAAAATAAAGTTTATACATAAACCCAAATAAGAAATAAAACAGTTATCGAATAAGCCTGTGTCCTATTCTGTGTCCTAAACTCCTGAAACATTGGTGTCTCATTTTAGAGCAGTCAATGCAATTTAAAAGAAGTCAATTAAATCTGTAAATGTGGGTGGGTGGGTGAAAAAATTCAGATGTAATCCCCTTTGTAATCACTGACATTTATTGTAATTTAATTACACATTTTTTCTCAGTAACCATAACTAATTACAATTACATTTATTTTGTAATTAAGTTATGTAATTCTATTACGTGTACTCCCCAACACTGCAAACTACGCATCATTGGAAAAAAAAAAAAAAAAAAAGACACTTATGGTTTTGTGGTCCAGGGTCACATATAGTCTGGTCCAACTGTCAGTTGTCTTCTCATGATGTTTTATGACAGCATCTGCCAAACAAAACAAAGTAGAATATCCAGAGTATTCAAAGAAGCTATTCGGTCAAAAGCAGTGAGTGATTTTCTCTTTGTATTTTGTTGTTTGATTAACCTTACTTACAGTGACAGCAGCCTAACCTGACATGCATCTGAACTACTGATAGGTAAATAATCAAAGCAATAACATGAAAATTACATATTTATAATTATCAAAGCAATATAAATCAAATAGTTGTCCTATCCTGAATCATTCCACTCATTGTAACAGTCTTCACCCAGCAAGTTATTATCATTGGCTCACTCAAAACTCCCTTACATATTCTGCATTCAACTTCCTCAGGCACAAATGGTTTTGGGAAAGTGTTAAAAACCTCTTCTGAACTTTTGACCCTCTTGAAATGTTGAGGTATCATCTGGAAAAGATGACACTTTGCTATAGATTTCTGAATGAATGGTTGGTGTGATCAGGCACAAGAACAAGTATTATAAGCCATCAGGACCCTTCAAACCATATTGTTGGTTCAAAAGCAGAAATGAAATACTTAGTTGATGGACCTCCAACAGAAAAAGGTGTTTCTGAAGTTTTTGCCTCTTGCTACAAATTTTAGCAGCTGGGGTTTCCTTGCCACACCAAACCAATTCTGCTGCATCATCTGAGAAACACTGCTCTCTGCTGGTGAAATATTGGTGTTGTCAACTCAGTGACAAAATGACAGTGATTTGACATGGCAACAGTATCCCAGTGTTGTGGGTAATCTCTGAATTTAAAATACACAGATGAAGTTTACAAGTGATAGTTTGGGCTCCAAGTATTTTTCTTTATTCTGTGATTTACTCCATTTTACGGAACATTCTGTTTCTAATGTAGTGAAGCAGGTTCATGAATTCTAGTAAACTCACCAAATGTTGTCAACAAATCGAGAAAAAAATAAAAAAATAAAAAAATTGGGAGGGTGAGAAGAAAGAGTGGGCTCCTCCCACTGTGCCATAGAAATGTTTGCATATGAGGGTGCAAAGGTTTTCCCCATTGCGGTCCCTTTTGTTTGCAGGTTCAAATGAAAGTTCTATTTATTTTAATCAAATTCATTTTCAAATATATGAGTATATCCACGTGGGTGGATATATTTCTTGAAAGTCTCCACACCAATATCCATTTCAATGTTGTAGAGGCTGTCTATATTGATAGTGAACAAAAGTGCATCTTAAGGGATTGGGAGTTGGCCCAACTTTTCAAGAAAATCATGAGTCTTATATACAGTAGACATCAGGCTATTACAGTCAGAGACTGTAAGGTTGAAGTTTGCTCCAAGATTCTGAGCTTTTATGAATTTTTGGAAGTAGGTAAAATCTCCTGAGTCTGGGATTTTCATAGCCCAGGATGAATTCCTCTTAACCTCCTTTTAGTTCAACTGAGGTAAGCATTTAAATCTGCTCTAATTATTTGTCTGATGTTGTTCGATAAACTAGACAAAGATGGTGTCCATTCAGAGGGGCCCATGAATGGCAGTTTTTTCTTTTCAAGTTTTTTGATGATTTATAATTTTATTATTTAGCAAGAGAGCATGTAAAACGTAAAAAGCCACATCACAGGTGTTACTTATCGTGAACTTAATTGACCAATCAATCAAGTGAAGACAAACACCCAAACCTCAAAAAATTCAACACTTTAGAAAAAAAACACAACATAGGCACAAAAAGAAACGTCACAAATAATCCATCATAAGTACAAAAAATTTCAAAACAACAGCATGAAAAAAAAATCAACATAAAGCCGACACATCAGGCCATAAGCCGCTCATTAGTCCATATTGTATCACCCACTATAACCAAATAAGCAAGGAATAAACAATTTTTCATACTTAAAGAAAACAAGAAAGATCGAAATCCTCATTTAAACCCGAAGGGAGACAAACTTTTTAGTCGGTACATCCAATAAGCTTCTCTTTGCAAAAGTTTTCCCCCCCATGTTGCCACCTCTTCTTATTTTTCCACACATTGTGACAAAACACTTAAATCAAAATACATAATCTGAATAAACACAAAATGTATTACATATCAATCGCTAACAGTACCACTAAACATGAAAAAATATGGGGCATCGGACACTGCATGCTCACAATGATTAGCAAAGCTAGCACCATAGAGCTGTGTTTAGCTGCTCTCTTATCAAATTTACGTCAGTTACACACTAATTTAACTGCATTAATACATTCTATTAAAGTTAACCTGTGTAATACTCGACGTGAGTTTCATTTTCTTTTCTTCACTAACTTTTGTTCCTCTTTTTTTGTCTTAGTTCCTGTTCGCCTTGGTTGACCTCAGCTGTTTCTGAAATCTGCCATGGGAAATGAATGGGAAATTCGCAGAAATACTAAAATACAAATAATTTTAAACAATATGAAATTGTACACATTACTACTTGTGTTACTTGTGTTGTGCACTACGAGCAGTGAGTGATTTTCTCTTTGTATTTTGTTGTTTGATTAACATTACTTAAAGTGACAGCGGCCTAACCTGACATGCATCTGAATTTAGATCAACTGATAAATACATTTTCAAAGCAATAACATGAAAATTATATATTTATAATTATCAAAGCAATATAAATCAAACAATTGTCCTATTCTGAATTACTCCACTTAATGTAACAATCTTTACTCCGCAAGTTATTATAATTGACTCACACAAAACTCCCTTGGATATTCTGCATTCGACTTCCTCAGGCACAAAAGGTTTCAGGAAAATGTTAAGAACCTCTTCTGAACTTTTGACCCTCTTGAAATGTTATGGTATCATCTGGAAAAGATGACACTTTGCTATAACTTTCTGAATGAATGGTTGGTGTGATCAGGCACAAGAACAAGTATTATAAGCCATCAGGACCCTTCAAACCATATTGTTGGTCCAAAAGCAGAAGTGAAATACCTCCGACAGTTTTATGAAAAGAAAAAGTTGTTTCTGAAGTTTTTGCCTCTTGCTACAAATTTTAGCAGCTGGGGTTTCCTTGCACACTGCTGCATCAGCTGAGAAACACTGCTCTCTGTTGGTGAAATATTGGTGTTGTCAACTCAGTGACAAAATGACAGTGATTTGACATGGCAACAGTATCCCAGTGTTGTGGGTAATCTCTGAATTTAAAATACACTGGTGAAGTTTACAAGTGATAGGTTGGGCTCCAAATATTTTTCTTTATTCTATGATTTACTCCATTCTATGGAACATTCAGTTTCTGACGTAGTGAAGCAGGTTCATGAATTCTAGTAAACTCACCAAATGTCACAAATCTGAAAAAAAAAGTTGGGAGGGTGAAAGTTCTATTTATTTTAATCAAATTAATTTTCAAATATATGAGTGTATCCACGTGGGTGATTCAGATCTGAATACTTTTCAAAATATTTCTTGAAAGTCTCCACACCAATATCCATTTCACTGTTGGTGTAGAAGCTGTCTATATCGATAGTGAACAAAAGTGCATCTTAAGGGATTGGGAGTTGGCCCAACTATTCAAGAAAATCATGAGTCTTATATATAGTAGACATCAGGCTATTACAGTCGGAGACTGTAAGGTTGAGGTTTGCTCCAAGATTCTGAGCTTTTATGAATTTTTGGAAGTAGGTAAAATCTCCTGAGTCTGGGATTTTCATAGCCCAGGATGAATTCCTCTTAACCTCCTTTTAGTTCAATTGAGGTAAGCATTTAAATCTGCTCTAATTATGTGTCTGATGTTGTTCGATAAACTAGACAAAGATGGTGTCCATTCAGAGAGGCCCATGAATGGGAGTTTTATCTTTTCAAGTTTTTTGATGATTTATAATTTTATTATTTAGCAAGAGAGCATTCAAACATTTTGACAAACAAGCCTTCTTCAGTGAATCATATAACATTTCCCACATCAGTTTTTTAAAAGAGGTAAAGGCCAAAGATCACACGTAAAAAACCACATCACAGGTGTTATTTATCGTGAACTTAACTGACCAATCAATCAAGCAAAGACAAACACCCAAACTTCAAAAATTCAACACTTTAGAAAAAAACACAACACAAGCACAAAAAGAAACGTCACAAATAATCCATCGTAAGTACAAAAAATTTCAAAACAACATGAAAAAAAATCAACATAAAGCTGACACATCAGGCCACAAGCTGCTCATTAGTCCGTATTGTATCACCCACTATAACCAAACAATCAAGGATTAAACAATTTTTCATACTTAAAAAAAACAAGAAAGATCAAAATCCTCATTTAAACTCAAGGGAGACACATCCAATAAGCTTCTCTTTGCAAATGTTTTCCCCCATGTCCCCATGTGCCACCTCTTCTTTTTTTTTCACACATTGTGACAAAACACTTAAATCAAAATACATAATCCGAATAAACACAAAATGTATTACATATCAATCGCTAACAGTACCACTAAACATGAAAAAATATGGGGCATCGGACACTGCATGCTCACAATGATTAGCAAAGCTAGCACCATTCTATTAAAGTTAACCTGTGTAATACTCGGCGTGAGTTTCATTTTCTTTTCTTCACTAACTTTTGTTCCTCTTTTTTTGTCTTAGTTCCTGTTCGCCTTGGTTGACCTCAGCTGTTTCTGAAATCTGCCATGGGAAATGAATGGGAAATTCGCAGAAATACTAAAATACAAATAATTTTAAACAATATGAAATTGTACACATTACTACTTGTGTTATGCTGTTTGTTTGTTTTAATTAACTGGTTGAACCGTAACCAAAGCAAATAGTTTCCATGCACCACAAAGGAGCTTTCTCTGTATTATATTGTAGTCCGAATAAAAAATATTGCTTATTGTAGACTCGAAAGTAAATTGTAGACTCGAAAGTAAATGCCCACTGCTATGACTGGCCAACACTTGTGTGTTTTGACAGTCCACATCAGTGGTTCTCAACTTTTTTTTGGGCCAGCGCCCCCCTACCCATTATTCAGGTCCGTCACCACCCCCCCATCCCCCCCACCCAACCCCCCCCCCCCATCAGATAAAACATAGTCTAATTGTCCGCACTAAATATTAAAGTTGTTTCATAATTTGTGTTTATAATGAGGACTGTCATTATATTTACAGCAATTCAAATGTATGGGGTCATTGCGATTTTTGAGAAATTACTTTAATTCAAGGATGCATTGAATGGACCAAAAAAAGTACTTTTTACAGTAAATTATTTTAAGTGTAATAACATTCATTTACAGAGTTTTTAAGTATGTTAGCTACAGCTTCAGTGTTGTTGAGATGCTGATATAACTTGACTGATATAACATTTTTTACAGAAGAGATTTTATGTTGTTCTTCCATTCCTGGAACTCTTGAACACCCTTTTTACTGCTGTGATATGTTTGGATGTTTTTAATTAACTTTCAGTGAAAATTAATAATATTTATCCCTTAGTTTTAGAAAACACCATGTTTTTGAGAATACTGAGTTCCCTTTTTTCTAACATAGTGGACATGGTTATTTTTGTGGGTAAATAGCCTACCACATTTGCACATGTAAACCCTACTTTACTATATTTCATAAACTGTGTGAGAATATTTAAAAGTTGGGTTACAAATACTTTAAATAAAACTAAGTACAACCCTAATTCTAGAAAAGTTGGGACGTTTTGTAAAATGATCAAATCTGTGATTTGTAAATTTTATTTTGGGGTTGTAGAAAGATGGGTCAATTAAATTTCAAATCTTGCTTTTTTGTCAGTGTTTATTTCCCAGTATTATTTCCCAATGAGCAAAAAAGTGACACCGATATAATATTTGTGAGCTTTGAATAAACTGTTTAGAAATTTGGCATTCAAACCAACTGCAGCCAATCAACAAACAAAAAGCTTTCATATTCATTTTTCTAAACAAGAAAAAGCGTCTCATGCTTAATCGTGTCTAAATGCTTGCTATTGTTTTGACAGGAAGTTCGGCTCTCCAAAAAGTCAAGCGAACACTGAAGCAAAAAGTCGATGCTAAGGAAATAATACGCTGTCTAGTCTAAAAGCAGGAGTATTGGTGTAAAATAGCAGCTAACACTAGACCGGGCGCAATAGAGAAGGGTATAAATGCAGCCTGGAGATCGAGAAATCTCCAAAACCAAGTGGGAGCTCCAAAACAGGGCGTGGCTTCCCTCTCATTGACAAACAAACCCACTGACCCCTAAACCTATCCCACATTTGACCCTAACCTAAACCAGTGAAACTATCTGCACGGTGGGATTGACGGTGAATAGTGTGGTAGATAAACAGTTAATAAGATTGCACGATATAAGATTGCCGGGCCGTTCCTTAACTCCCCAAATGGATCTCACTGGACAATGGAAACTTTTTAGCTACACTCAGCATCACTACACCCTCCTACCCTGCAAATTTCAAGTCCTGGGATGCCCCCATTTCTTAAAACAAAGCGATAGAGTAAAAACTTTCCACTGCGCTCGCGGGGGATTCAAGTTTATATCATTAAGCAGAGGTTCAAAACTCCAGTTCGAACACCTCTGGCCACGAGCTTTGGGCTCTGCTCTCACTGAGCATATTTATTAATATAGCATATTTTATTTTATTTCAGATGAACTCCAAACAATGTTTAATTTATAAAGTTTTATTTTGAAATGTAAGTCATTAACAATTGGCTGAAGCCTAGAACCAATGGTAAAAGTCTGTGCGTGACGAGACTCCACCCTATTTTGGAGGTTCTGCCCACTTTTGGAGTTCCCGCCCCCATTCGGAGATCTCCGGTCTGCAGTTATACATACTTGGAGATTTCCGAATGGGAACGGGAACTCCAAAAGTGGGCAGAACCTCCAAAATATGCTCAGTGAGAGTAGATCCCAAAGCTTGTGGCCTGGGGTGTTCGGACTGGAGTTTGAACCTCTGCTTAATGATATAAACGGGAATCCCCCCGCGAGCGCAGTGGGAAGTTTTCACTCTATAGCTTTGTTTTAAGAAACGGGGGCATCCCGGGACTTGAAATTCGCAGGGTAGGAGGGTGTAGTGATGCTGAGTGTAACTAAAAAGGTCCCATTGTCTGGTGAGGTCCGGTTGGGGAGTTAAGGAACGCCCGGCAATCTTATATCGCATAATCTCATAAACTGTTTATTTACCATGCTATTTTTATTTACCACGCTACAGCAACCTCCCGGTCTCCCTCTTGAAGCCAACACGGAAGTGACTAAAACTGCAATTCATCGACTGGCCACTAGAGACTGGCTGCAAAAGGGAGTCAATCCCATAGACTCCCCATGTTAAAATGCCCAACTTCACAGCAGAAAAAAATGTTTACAGCCTGGTTCAAAAAGTGGTTTTGGTCTATATAGCTAATTTTGCCCTTAATGTCAACTCTGAGGGGGGGTGAATTTTTTTTATAACTCATCCGTTTAATTTATATTAAGCCTTAAAGTTCTGCATAATTTAGGGTGTGGCCATTTAAGTGACAGGTGGATTGGCGCTGCTGTCACCACGCGCTAGGCGGGCATGGTTTCAGCAACCAGCTAAACCCACGTCCCGCCTATTTGCCCATTTTTGATTATGCGTGAGTGACGTGCAGTAATGCGATTCCAAGATCGCGACGGCTGGCTCCCGCCCACAAAGAGCTTCAGAAATGCTCTTCAGAAACCTACGGGTGACATCACGGACACTACGTCTTTTTTTTTCTTTCTTTTTTTTTACAGTCTATGGTTACAACACATAAATGCTCAAAACATATCAAACAATCTGTTTAACAAAGAAAGGAACAGTGATTATGTAATAAAAAGAGTTACTCACTCGTGTGTTGCGACATTACTGTCGGATCCAATATAGCGTCATGTTTTAGTTCCAATCTTTCTGAAAATCCCACATTGAATTGTTCTTACAGTTCTTACAGACTGTGGTCTGGAACTTAATTAAAAATAAAGTTCATCCATTCTTTCCCAATTTTGGGTTTAGAAGGAAGGCAATGCAAAGACTTTGTTTTTTTAACAACTTGACACTGCAGAGGTTATTTTTGTCTGCAGAGCATCATTATTTACATAACATATGAATCGGTGGGCGGGGCTAAACAGACGGCGATGTAGAAGCAGGTGTTGATCTTCTTCTACGGAGGCGGTGCTTATCCACACTATTACATCAGAGAGTTGCACATTCCAAAAGATGTCATTTTTGGCAGACTGGCTTAAATATAAGCTGTTTTTAGACTAACAAGAAAGTTTTTGAGTTCTGAAACTTGCAGGATGTTTTTATAGTACAGTGATACCTCTTATATGTTCATTAACCCTGTATGTTCATTAACCCTGTAAGCTTGAACATATCAGTCTCTTGTTGCATGCAGTGGGTGGGCATTACATCTATTTTTAGTTAATAAAAATAAACACACAATCTCCTTATGTATGCAGGATGCCATATTGATAATGTAAGGATCCATCCACTGGCCCAAACGCGGAGTCCAGTTGTCTGGTTGAAGGTTTAATGCATGTTCGGTCTTTTCACAGCGCTTCTGCAAAGTCTACTTAGTTTATCAAGGTTTACTTTCAATATTAATCTAGCTCCATGTTTAATCTGACTCCAATTTCATACGATCGTAAATTTAGGCGGGTTCTCTAATTTAAACTAATCACAAATACAGATTATGTCTTAATTTGTATATTTGATTATTCTGGATCAGACTACACTTTAATATACTAGAAATAATGATTTCAGAAGAGATCCGATTGAATCAAATATAACAATTTATTTGTCAGGTAAAAATGTATCATGCCAATTACATAGTTTAACAATGAGAATCCAATTTAGAATTAAATTCAGTTCCAATTAAAATAAATACATAACATCAATTACGCAAAGACAAATCTAAGAGTGAGAGATGCATACCTGACCGCATAGAGATACACAGCAGCATGTGAGAGATTTGGAGGCAAAGCTCCAGAGACTCTCACACACAGTGTGGGGTTCTTCTGAATACAGAATCCCCCCCGTAATGTTTTGTCACTTCACTTATATACCCAGACCAAAACAAACAAATCTTCCAATCAGTTGTAAAAACATAAAGACCTTTTGGTTTTTCATGAGATCTCGTGACCTATGGGTAACACCTGGCTGGAGATTCTCACCCGACCCTAAGGGGAAAACACACCCCTCAGCAGCAAAACACAATTCTACAAAAGTGTTCAGTCTTTCTCATAATATAAGTGACTTCTGTGAAATTGAGACCATTTTACCAATCGCACTAAGACCTTTAGAATGATACCAAACATGAAAGGGAAACTTCAACATATTCACAAAATGTAACACATGTAGTATATGGACATTCTTAGTGACTTTCAGTGGAACCTTTTGGGGGAAAAGTGTGAGATGCAGGAAGGGAGAGGAGAGGGAGGAAGGAGGTTGTAAATGAGCCATAGGGGTGGTGTTGTTTGCCCTCTTTGAAGATCTCTTCTCCAGATTAGTTTTATTGTTTTGTTGCATGGCATCTGTTTTTGTCGGGGTTCCTGGACTTTGAATTCATGAGGAAATAATTTCACATCTTACAATGATGAGTTCCTTATCGGATTGCTGCTCCTGACTTGCAAATGTAAGATTTACCCAGAGTGTAAATTAGAGTGAATCAGACAATACATATCTCAGGATGGATTTAGAAATCACATCAGAACTGCAGATAAAACTGAAATGCAGATCAGAGCCTTGTGAAGACCTACATGGATGGCTGAAAAAAAAACACGCTTTCTGAAAAGGACAAAAAACATTTATATTTTTAAATTTGTTTTATTGCATTTCATGATATAGTGTATCTTCTTGTACTGAACTCTCTGTGAACTCTCTTAAAACCCTGAACTTTCAGTTTGAGTTTCTCTTCTTTTTTCTCTTTCTTCCTGTTTTCTGTAAATTGTGGTGTGTTATTACGGGCAAGTCTGAAGACAGACATTTCCTGAACACTTGACAAAAAGTGAAAGTTCTAAATATGAGCGAAATTAGTCACAAAAAGTGGAAGTTCTTAATATGTGAGCCAGGACCACAAGTCGCTGGGGTATATTTGTATTAATACATACATACATTAATTAATACATACATTGTTGGGTCAAAATTATTGATTTTTCTTTTATGGCGAAAATCATTAGGAAATTAAGTAAAGATCATGTTCCATGAAAATATTTTGTAAAATTCCTACTGTAAATATATGAAAACTTAATTTTTGATTAGTAATATACCTTGTTAAATACTTTATTTGGACAACTTTAAAGGTGATTTTTTCAATATTTTGATTTTTTTGCACCCTCAGATTCCAGGTTTTAAAATAGTTGTATCTTGACCAAATATTGTCCTAACCTAACAAACCATGCAGCTTATTTATTCAGCTTTCAGATTATGTATAAATCTCAATTTTGAAAAACTGACACTTATGACTGGTTTTGTTATCCAGGGTCACATATGAGCAAAGTGAGTTTTAGCTTATATTTATATTAAATGGTCCTTAATAAGTACAAAATACAGAGAAAACACTTAAAGTTTCCAGTGATAATATTTAACTCCTGGGTTCTTTATTAATCAGATTTCATACACTACAGTGTATGGACCTAGAAGTTAAATATTGTGTTTGACTTAAATATTGTGTATAGTGTATGATGACAGATTAAACAAAAAACAAGGGGTTAAATATTGTGTCTTGTAACTGTAAGTACAAAGTACAAAACACCTAAAGTCACATGTGATACTTTTAAACTCTTGGTTTCTTGTTAAGACTTTACCGAATTATGACTAAATAACAAGATTATTTATTTATATATTTGTATATTTATTTATTTTTCTTAACTAGTCTTAAGCTCCTCCCCCTTCTGTCTTCCCATTCTGATGGACAGTTTATAAAGAGCAGCAGATCTACTTCTCACACTCATGGATTTCTCTGCACAGGAATGAAATCAGGTTATTCTTTTACTTTATTTATGATTAATACCATTCCAGTTGTTGTTTTTTCTAATCTTTCCTTTTTCTTGCATTTATCTTATCTGTCTTCCATCACTATTAAATACTGACCAAGGTTTAATGTTTTAATATAATAGAGTATCCAGAACCATGGGTGCCAAGGTTTCAGTTGTCAATCAGACTCCTTATAACTGGTACTTTGCCACCCAGGACAGAGGGGTAGGGCATTTTGCATTCACTACACACGATTATTTATGAAATGTTATATTCTAATTTTATAATCCTGCTTCATAGTGTCTTTTGTCCTAGTTAGCTTGTCCTCTAATAAGCCAGACAATAACTAAGAGCATGACGTAATATCTCACAACAAAATCAGTATGTATTTACATGTCATTTTTTTCCGCTGCTTTTCTAATGCAAACGAATGTATAATTCTGCTCCCCAGTATACACGCATCAGTGCTGGCTGCACAACATCCTATGACGAGTCCCTGGCTGTCCATCGCTACATTCACATCAGATATGAAAATCACTCGTGGAATAGTTTTTCGTACGAGTATAACACCCATAAAGGCAGCACGTCTTTTATCTTAAGGGAAACTTACGACCGCTCCCAGATTCAGCTGCACTGCACCTCTGAGGGTGGCACTCGTTACTGTCCCAACTATGGTAAGTTCCTTCAAATATACACTAAACACCCAAATGTATTTGCACCCCAACCATCATCCCATTTGCTGTTATATTACAGAAAAATCCATGTTTTTAGCTTGTGTTTTTTGAAATGTTTAATACTGTTACTACTTTTAAAATTACCAATGAAGCTCAACATAAAAAAGTTTTTGTTTTATAGAACAGGGTTTTATCACTCTATTTTTAATGTCCCTAGACCTTTTATAATGAATGGCTCTTTGTTAAATATTTTTTTATTTTATTTTATTTGGTGTTTTTCTAGAATTGCCTAGAAAGTATTTCTCGAATTTTAAATTACATTGCATAACCAATCTTCTATCTTTATACTCACATTTCTAAAATTACAACAACATTAATGTCTGTCTCTTGAAATCATCTTTATCTTCACAATTTTTTTAGCCTAGTTTAGCTGATTGGCAAACCTCTTTTCTGGATAACAACTACATGCACCTGGATAATAACTATGCACATAAAAATATATTTCTGTCTCTGGTTTTCATATATAATTAAGATATTAGTCTTGTACCCCATCTTTTAACATTTATATAAATTCATTTTATTGATCTCTATTATAATTTAATGTACATTTTAATCTAGTAAAATTATTATTCAAAAAGCTTATTGGTCTTTTGTAAGATGTGTTATCAGTGTTTGTTCGTTTTGTATCTAGTTTGCAAGAGATAATAAATGTTTGCCAGTCCTTTTATCCTGTTTAACACATTTGTCATTATTTCTATAGATAAAATAATGCCAAAAGATTTGATTAAAAGAGTGAATCTCACAAAACTGTATTCATAAGACTTTTTTCAGGGTCAATTTGGGTTGTCTTTCCAAAAAAGTACAGACAAGGACACCAAATTTATAAAAGTGTTAATTCATAAATTTATGCCTAAGAAAAAATGATTTGCAGCATTTTACTGTTACTCTGTTACTCGTAAATGTAATTCATGTAATGTGAAACTGCAGCCATACGATCTGCATTCTTCTGACTTCCATTTCTCCGTGCTTACACTTTTGGCACATTGTTTTCACTAAAATACGGTCAAAAGCACTGCAAGCCTGTGAACAGTGATTTGCACACGAAAACAACAGTTTAAAGAACTGCAAAACGGATTGACTGCATAGGACCAATCTGTATGTGTAAAAAAACAAACTATTGCAAATGTCTAAATGACTTGTTGTGTATGTAGGGCACAAAGTTGACGAAATAATCCGATATGTACAGCTCCGTCTTTCTTTTTTCTGCGCTTACACTTTTGGCACGATTCTCTCACTCACTGAGTTTTGCAAGCGTGAGGGGGAGGGCGGGGCCACCACCTTTTTGTAGCCAATCAAATGAGACTCTCGCGGACTCCATTTACTCTTATCTGATTGGTTCAATAAACACATCACACGCCAAAACATTTATCTTCATTTAGTTCTCACTGCCGCTCGCTTCCAGTGGAATGGTACTTTTAATGTACACATATATTAAAATAAATAAATAAATAAATAAATAACAACTTAAACAAAACATGATACTTTGTAAGTTGTGTACCATAAGGCTAGACCAGGGGTGGGCAATTATTATTCCTAAGGGGTCACATGATAAACTTGCGTGGTTGCAGAGGGCCGGACCAATGCACTTAACTCAGTTCTGCCCAATATATTTTACATCTTTTTATTAAAAAAAAAAAAAATCATAATAATAATAATAATAATAATAAGTATTTCAAAGATTAGCATGACTCATTTTCAGAGTCACATGATAAACTTGCAGGTTGCAGAGGGCTGGACCAATGCACTTAACTCAGTTCTGCCCAATATATTTAACATTTATTTTTTTAAAAAAAAAAATAAAAGTATCAATAATAATAATAATAAATATAATAAACATTAAATGAAACATTACAATCAAACAATGGAAATGTGGAGCACACATTTATATCACTTCTTAATGAACATTCACAAAAACAGTTAAAAAAAAAAATTGCAGTGTTTCAAAAACTATCACAACTTCTTCAAAGCAAGTATTTCAAAGATTAGCATGACGCAGTTTCAGAGTTATGGAACTGACATTTGCAGTCAAAACCTGAATAGGGCTCATAGAATGTATCCATTACAACTTATACAATCTATATTTTTATAAACCCCTTTTTCAAAGTATCAGTATTGAAGCAACAATATCTGCCAGTGTAGAACAAATCTACCCTATAATGATAAAAATCCATGCAGTGGTTTTTAATTAATCTGTGAAAATAATATCCCCATTTTTCAAATCGATCCATTCTCAGATGCCTGTTGTTGTGGCATCACACCCACAGAGGCCGCTCCCACGATAGTTGCTTGACATGAGGGTCTTACCTCAGATCAGCTGTAACAGTCCAATAACTTTCCTTGTTTTGATGCCAGAGCAGGGATGTAAGTTAGACAAGAGTATCTCCGATTGAGCGATTGAGGTGTTGTGTTGCTGGATGTAATAATGAACATGTGGTCGTCATTTAGTCCCGACATCTGAGCCGCTGAAGATGCAGTAGATTACGTTTGTTTGTGAAGGGAATGCGCCTCCCGATCTACATATATCCGTCTATGTTCACAATCATTCATGATCCAGCTTCACTCACAGCTTTGCGATCGCTTTCCGAAATGAGTTAGAAGTTTTTGCTGCTAATGTAAACAATATCTTTTCACAGAGAGAAGAGAGGGGCTGAGTCATTTGCATTTAAAGGAACAACCCCTTAGAATGAGATGATTTTTGCTGAGCTCATTTTGACAATGTAAAAAGGGTGTTGTTTTACAAAACCATTGAGAATTTTTAATCAAAGTATATTACAGACTTTTCATTAAGACCCTAAAGAATCATATCAACTTGTGGAAAATGGGCATCCGATGACCCCTTTAAGCCATTATTAACTTACCTCATTATTATATTAAAGCTTATGATCCAAAACGAATCTTAATATTTTCCGCGCTCAAGCACACGCATAAAGTTTGACACAAAACACGGACAAATGTCGCCTAATGTTTATGAATGAATGTGTCATGAAAAAAATCTATATTTTTTTTATTCATAGTGTTTATGTGTCCTTGTCAGTTGCAATATGAAATACACATGCTAACTCTCAACTCCAGAGTAGACTGGACGCACCTTTATAGAGAGAAATGCAACCTTCATACAGATTACATAATCAAGGGCTATTTGATTTTGTTTTGAATTTGTTTAGTTTAAAAGTAAAAATTTTAAAATTATATATTATATATATATAGTATATATTTCTCATGTATGTGAGCAAGTCATTCGATGAGTTTCGGTTCTTTTTTTGTGACACGCTTCAGAGACAGCGATGGCAGAAAACGCGCCCTGTTTGTTCTCATTTGTCTACAAAAGCAACGTTTGTTTACAGAAATAAAATCACTTTCATTATCAGGAAAAAATTACAAGTGATTGCGCGGACGCTTCTCTGTCAGGGTGCAGTAGGTGCATTACACATTCCGCATAAACATGTTTATTAAAATAAATCTTGATGTTTAAAATGATCTTATCTGCTTATTGATCGTTATTAGTTGTCCATCAAGGTTAAACGGATGTCGCTTTAAAAATAAAATATATATATAAGATATGTACAATATGTACAATAATATATAAGATATGTACAAAATAGGTTAAGTAAAATATGCTGAATAAATAATATTTGACAAATATTTATGAAAATGCTAGCCTGTGCGAATGTTGATATTAAACATTACTGTCAAAATGATATGTGACAATGCTCAGCAGGACACCGGCCCTTCAGGACCAAGTTTGGGCACCCCTGGACTGAAAACTTTCCCTGAGTTTAACGCCTTAGAACAGGGGTGTCTAAGAGTTTAGATCCAGCTAATCAAGTCCTTCAGGCTTATTTGAAAATTACACGGTATGTGTGTTGGAACTAAACACTGCAGGTCTATGGCCTCCAGGAACTTTTTGACACCTGTGCCTTAAAATTATCTGATCGGGTTAGATTAGAAATTTCTGCCTATCAGTTTACGGGTTCTTGCACCATTATAGATGCGTAGTGTGACACTCTTGGCTCCCAAGATCTTCTAACTGCAGGTGCTGTCTTTACACAGGAAAAATTGAACAAGATGAAAGACAGAGACAACAAGAGGAGGAGAGAAGACGTCTGGAACATGAGCAAAGGATTCAACAGGAGCTGGACAGAAAGAGTAAATCATCCAGATTTATGCTTTTTTTATCCATTTATGTTTTATAAAAGTGAAGTTTCAATACACGGATTCATACAGCGGTGAGATGTTTTGACATTTTCAGGCTGTTTTCCATGCAGCATGACACTTGAGGAAACAAATCACAGAATATGACAGAGCTCATGTTTTAAAGCCAAACACAGTGAATAATTCACTGAAAATGCAACTTGAGTCTCTGATAGCACTGTTTTGGACTAATTGTTTGAATACATTGGCTTAGTGCAGCGGTTCTCGATTCCAGTCCTCGCGACCCCCGCTCTGTACATTTTGTATGTATCTCTTCAAACTTCAACGTTTTTTTTTTTTTTTTTTTTGTTTTATTTATATATTTTTGATCCAAAACCACAGCATAACAACAACAAAAGCACGCTTAAATATGTGGCAGTGAACAAATACACCAGAATATATTTTTCAAAAATAAATAAATTACAAAATAATCACAATAAATAAATAAATAACAAAAAAGAAAAGAAAAAACAGTGCAATCCTTCATACAGCAGGTACCATTCTACAGTATTTTGATTAAGCTGTGCATAAATAGCATCTCAAACAAAACTGAGTGTAGGGTGGGGGGGGGACTCAGTCCCAAAGAACCGGGTCAAGCTGGAGAGTTTGGACATGTTCATGAAGGGGCTGCCAGAGTTTAACAAAAATTGTGCTCTGACGGTGAAGAGAGTACCTGATTTTCTCTAACTTCATAAAGTAAAGACTTCTTCATACATACGTAACCTGAGACGTATACCCACGCTGCCATGCTGCCATGGGAGGGCCTGTCATGGAAGAGACAAGCACTAAGTACCAACTCCCTAGATTTTTAAGGGAGTTGCCCCTGGAATAAGTGACGGCTGTCAGAGAAATATCCCCTACGGCCAGAGCCTGGGCTACATACCTAACTTACCTGTAAGGGTCGAGGCTGACCCGAGGCAGAGCCCAAGCTTGGAAACCGAGGTATTCCTTTAAGGGGACATGGCCGAAGGCCTAGGAAATCTAGGCTGGCCTGATTCTCAGGAGCCACTGTAGTTCCGCATGATTCCCTCAGGAGTCATAAACAGAGCGCAGCGGTAACTCCCTGCTCACCTCGGTGAGCGTAAATAAGGAGCGCGCAACAAGCACCTTTCCAGCGCGCAAACCGTTCCTTTTTAGCCTGGCAGATGTTAAGGAGAGGAACCCAGGGTGACCGGGGTTTTTTAGCCATCTCGAGAAAGGGTACGGGCAAAAGCGCGTGAATCCCTACCATAAAGGATTTTAGAATGGACGCAGAACACCGGTGCACCCAGGAGACGGCAGTGTATCGGGACAGGCTTCACCTCCCCGGAAGGAGGAGCCACTGATTCCCCAGAGCCTTGGATGAGATCTGGTCCTGGTAAGCAGTTCCATGGGCCCAAGGGGGAAAAGGCAGTAAGGGCGAACCTCAGTTGCCCGAGGGAAATGCTCGAGCAGACTCAAAAACTCCCCGAAAGGAGGGGAGCATGCACCGAGCAGACAGCGGCCGCAGCTGGCTGTCTAATAATGCTGCCAAAAAAGCAGATACACCTTAACCCAAAGGCGGCGTATCAGAACAGACCTGTATTCCCGAAGGCGGGAGGGAGGTCTGATGCCCCAAGGGGGACGAGTCTCAGCAAACCCTTCCCGCAGAAAGGGGAGCCTCGTCGCGCCTTGCCCAGGAAGAGATACAGAGACCAGACCTGAAGGGGAGCCACCTCTCAAAGGCTGCAAAGAAAGCAGCAACATCCCCAGCCCTCAGGCTGTTCTACGGGTAACCTCTCAAGGGGGCTTATGCCCTTCCTACCCGACACAGACCTATGCTTACCACCTTGATGGAAAGCAAGGGCCCTGCTCTACCAAGGCCCGCAGAACCCTGGGAGCGAGGGCCGAGAAAGAGGCTCCTAGACGTGATCAGAGAATTTCCCCAGAAATAACTCTGACTCGTAAGATGGCGAAACATAGCACGATCCGGCCCACTCCTCAGAGGGGCGACCCGCTAGAACACCACCTTGTCAGGAGCAGGTCTGTGTAAGGGGCGGAAACCCCAGCAGCAGAAAACCCCTCAGGGCAGGATGCAGATAGAGGGTCTCAACCCGGTGGCCTCAGGTCCATGTGTCTATCCCAACGACGGAAGCTCCCTGTGAAAAGATTTTCAAAGGGCTTACCTAGAGATGGGACCGAGACCCTAGAAGTAGTGCTGTAGTGGGGACCTGAAAGCTTCCTATTCCAAAGCCGGAGGCAGATCCAGGCAAGCAGACCATAACCATGGTCGAGGACCAGAGGGGGGGTGCTCGAAGAGAACCTACCAAGGAAGCACACAACAAAGCAGGACCCCGACATACAGCAGGATAGACACATAGTACTGAGCCGTACTCACCCCACCGTGGTTCCTGCACATGACTCCGATAGCTCATAAGTTCTCCTGGAGGAACCACCCCGACCATCTGCTTATGACCCAGCAGGGGAGAAAAAAGCAAGGTTATAGGGGAGTAAATCACGCATTGACCAGAACATGCAATGGGCTGCCTACCCAAACCATAGGGAGAAGACAGCATTCACCTGGTCGCCTCAAGAGACCGCTATTAGAAACCCTGAAAGGGAAGCGATCACCAAGCTCCTACCTGGCTATAATAATAGACAGATCTAGAAAGGTTTCTAGAGACATAAAAATGGATCAAACTCACCCCTCCATGGTTCCCGCCATCCGAGCCCTGTAAGGGAGGCCTGAACCATTCTCACCCCACACAGACCTGTGCTTACCATCTCAATGGAAAGCATAAGGCCCTGCTCTATCAAGGCCCGCAGAACCTCGAGAACAAGGGCCACAAAGTAGCCAAAGGCTCCTTGGAGCACCAGAGAGTTTCCGCAGAAATGACCCTGATCCGTAAGATGGCGAGACATAGCGTGATCAAGCCCACTCCTCAGAGGGGCGACTCGCTAGATCACCAAATGGCATGAGAACAGGTCTGTAAGAAGGGGTGGAAATCCAGAAACAGAAGGCCCTTCAGGGCGGGAAGCAGAAGAGGGTCCAGCCAGGTGGCCTAGGTCCATGTGTCTATAAAGCATGTCCAGGAGCTCCCTGCGAGAAAGACTTCCGAAGAGCTTACCTGAAGGTAGGACCATAGTCCTAGATGCAGTGCTGTAGTGGGGACCTGAAAGTTTCCCAATCAATATGCCGAAGGCAGATCCAGGCAAGCAAACCATAACCATGGTGAAAGACCAGAGGGGGGTGCTCGAAGAGGACCTACCAAAGGAAACGCACAAGACAGGTCCCAGAAATACAGCATGGTAGACACAAAATAAGGGATCGAACTCACCCACCGTGGTTCCCACGCCTGACTCCAGTTACCAGAAAGACCTTTTTGAGAAACTGCCAGACCACCATAGTGGGTCACCTACTTATAACCCTAACAGGGGAGATAACACCATCTAGGCAGGGGCTCAGGGAGACCACTGCTTAAAAACCCTATAAGGGGAGCAATCACAGAGTTAACAGAAAAGGGAAATCAACCACGATTGACCTGACCACAAAGAATGGGCTGTCTACCCACACCCCAGGCAGGGGAGACAGCACTTACCTGACTAGGAGCTCAAAGAGATCGCTACTTAGAAACCCTAGGAAGGGGAGCGATCACCGAGCTAACACCTGGCTATCCTCAGATAGACAGCTCTATGAAAAGGGACAGGTTAACACACAGCTAGCCTCAGATAGCTGCACTTAACCACATAAATGATGCAAAAAAGCTATAACCATACTCAGATGGCTATACTATCCTCTTCATTTTCTGTCCATACCCGCGGGAATCAGGCGGAACGGAGCCGCCGCCGCGAATGCGTTGTTAATGCTTCGAGAGGCGAGCACACTCATGCAAATTCGGGTATAGAGAAGACTCACCTCCCTCCTTTGCGAATGCATCACGATGAGCACATCCAGTTCCCTCGCGAGCTGGACGCGCTGCTCCCGACCACACACACACAGCTCGCGAGCTTCGTGCAAGCGGCTACGAGTGCACACCAGTCCATTGTAAGAAATAAGCACTGAATACGACGATCGCATTCAACTCCCTCGAGAGCTGAAAGCGCAGCTGACTACCGCACACACAGCCCGCGAGCCCTGTGTAAGCGGGTATGAGAGCATGTCTGCCTCTCGCAACAAGCACTAAATGCGGTGATCTCGTTCAACTCCCTCGAGAGCCGAAATTAGCTTAATCCTCACCATATAAGGACCGTATGATAGGTGCGGGTATCACAGCGTGCTTGTTTCTCGCAAGAGACAAGCAAAGAGCGCAATAAACTCCACGGGAGCAAAGAGCGCTTGCTCCTTACCACGCATCGTCACACGCGAGCCAAAATTAAAACATTGGTGAGAAACATGCATTCAATTCGAGCTTTGGTTACAGACAAAAGGTCAGTGAAGACGAAGAAGAGACCGTCCTGCTCTACCGGCGCCCTTTTATACTGTGGTCGCGCCGGTAGTGACGCTCCGGCAGCGACGAGTCGCACCGGAAGTGACGTCATAGGCTGTCGCCGGCCAACTCCGTTGGTGTTTTTGTATGTATACTTCAGACACAGGTCACACAGACGGCGTTCCCCCTAGCGCCCCCTAGAGGACGCAGTTCGAGTTCCTCGAAAGGGAACATCCTTTACCCAGCGGGTGTGAGGAGGATGAGGGCTCTTCCAGTTCAGGAGAATAAAACACCAAGCCAACAGGGATAAAAAAGCTACAAAATCTGAAAAATGTGAGGGCAAGGAAATGCCAGGAGGGAGAACTCCGAATAAACCAGTAATTGGACAAAACATGATACTTTGTAAGTTGTGTACCATTAGGCTAGACCAGGGGTGGGCAATTAATATTCCTAAGGGGTCACATGATAAACTTGCGCGGTTGCAGAGGGCCGGACCAATGCACTTAACTCAGTTCTGCCCAATATATTTTACATCTTTTTATTAAAAAAAAAAAAAAAAAATAATAATAATAAGTATAATAAACATTAAATGAAACATTACAATCAAACAATGGAAATGTGGAGCACACATTTATATCACTTCTTAATGAACATTCACAAAAACAGTTAAAAAAAATTGCAGTGTTTCAAAAACAACACAACAAATCACAACTTCATACAAAAAGCAAGTATTTCAAAGATTAGCATGACGCAGTTTCAGAGTTATGGACGTGACATTTGCAGTCAAAACCTAAAACAAATTCTCATAGAATGTATCCATTACAACTTATACAATCCATTTATATTTTTATAAACCCCTGAGAAAAGTATCAGTATAAAAGCAACAATATCATCCGGATGGAGAAACGTTGGCAATTCACAAAACATATAGGCCTTTTTTTGTTTGTTTTCTTCAATAAATTCATTTTTGTTTCTGAGGAAAAAAATAAACGTTACGGACGTGAGAGTTCTGAAAGCGGAATTTATCTGACTATGGAAGCCCGTATAAAATGCTTTAAAAACTGAGACCTCTAGTGGTTATTGAATAGGGCTTAACTAGTCGTTCATTTAAAGGGGTCATCGGATGTTAAATTCACTTTTTCATGCTGTTTGAACATTAATGTGTGTTGTCAGTGTATGAACAAATCTACCCTATAATGATAAAAATCCATGCAGTGGTTTTTAATTAATCTGTGAAAATAATATCCCCATTTTTCAAATCGATCCATTCTCAGATGCCTGTTGTTGTGGCATCACACCCACAGAGGCCGCTCCCACGATAGTTGCTTGACATGAGGGTCTTACCTCAGATCAGCTGTAACAGTCCAATAACTTTCCTTGTTTTGATGCCAGAGCAGGGATGTAAATTAGACAAGAGTATCTCCGATTGAGCGATTGAGGTGTTGTGTTGCTGGATGTAATAATGAACATAGTGGTCGTCATTTAGTCCCGACATCTGAGCCGCTGAAGATGCAGTAGATTACGTTTGTTTGTGAAGGGAATGCGCCTCCCGATCTACATATATCCGTCTGTGTTCACGCGAATCATTCATGATCCAGCTTCACTCACAGCAGAAGTGAGTATAAGGGTTTTTTTATGAATCTTTGCGATCGCCTTTCCGTATAATGTGGTAGTTAGGAAGTTTAGCGGATAAATGCTGCTAATGTAAACAATATCTTTTCACAGAGAGAAGAGAGGGGCGGGGTGAGCAGAGCTCATTTGCATTTAAAGGAACAACCCCTTAGAATGAGATGATTTTTGCTGAGCTCATTTTGACAAGGTAAAAAGGGTGTTGTTTTACAAAACCATTGAGAATTTTTAATCAAAGTATATTACAGACTTTTCATTAAGACCCTAAAGAATCATATCAACTTGTGGAAAATGGGCATCCGATGACCTCTTTAAGCCATTATTAACTTACCTCATTATTATATTAAAGCTTATGATCCAAAACGAATCTTAATATTTTCCGCGCTCAAGCACACGCATAAAGTTTGACACAAAACACGGACAAATGTCGCCTAATGTTTATGAATGAATGTGTCATGAAAAAAATCTATATATTTTTTTATTCATAGTGTTTATGTGTCCTTGTCAGTTGCAATATGAAATACACATGCTAACTCTCAACTCCAGAGTAGACTGGACGCACCTTTATAGAGAGAAATGCAACCTTCATACAGATTACATAATCAAGGGCTATTTGATTTTGTTTTGAATTTGTTTCGTTTAAAAGTAAAAATTTTAAAATTATATATTATATATATATAGTATATATTTCTCATGTATGTGAGCAAGTCATTCGATGAGTTTC